>NC_041066.1:24857812-24870312 GCF_900634775.1 Gouania willdenowi
AATTCCTTTATAGCAGCAATTTCTGATAACGCAGGTCAAACTTTAAACTTACCTCAGGACATTAATAACATCTTTCATGATTATTATCAAAACTTATACTCATCAAATTTAAACCCTGACCCTGAAGATATTAAAACCTTTCTTAATAAACTAAACCTACCACAGCTCACTATAGATCAGAAAACCACCTTAGACTCACCATTAACCTTACAAGAATTACAAAATGCTTTAGATAGCATGTCAACAGGCAAAGCACCAGGTCCAGATGGGATCCCTGCTGAATTCCTTAAACATTTCTGGTCAATGCTGGCTCCACTATTTTTCAGAGTAGTAACAGAGATCAAAAATAAAGGGCATGTAGGAGGTCACATGAATACAGCGAACATTAAATTGTTACTTAAACCAGACAAAAACCCCATATTACCCTCAAGCTATCGTCCCATCTCACTTATTAACACAGACTTAAAAATTATTTCCAAAGCACTCACATCCAGGTTAGAGAAAGTAGTACAGTCAATTATACACCAAGACCAGACAGGTTTTATTAAAAATAGACACTCCACAGACAATGTGAGAAGACTGTTTAATGTGATCAACATGGCACAGAACTCTAAAAAGAAAACAATAATCTTGTCACTCGATGCAGAAAAAAGCATTTGATAGAGTAAACTGGTCATTCCTCCTAACTGTCCTTGGCAAATTTGGCTTCGGAGAATCATTCATACAATGGATCTCCACCCTGTACAATAAACCTAAGGCCTCAGTAACCACAAACAAAATAACATCCCAAAGCTTCACACTGCAGAGGGGAACCAGACAAGGCTGTCCACTCTCACCTTTGCTTTTTGCAATATTCGTTGAACCTCTCGCAGCAGCTGTACGTCAGAACTCTGTTATTAAAGGAATCCACTCATCCATCTCAGAACACAAAATTAATCTCTACGCGGATGACATTTTACTCTATTTGGAAGAACCGCAATCCTCTTTAGAGGAAGTATTTAATCTAATAAACAGCTTCTCTAAATTATCAGACTATTCCATTAACTGGACAAAATCATCAATCCTCCCTTTGACAAAAAACTCTTGGAATCCTGAACACCAAAATCCACAACACCCCTCCACCACAAATACAATTAAATATCTAGGCTTAAATATATCACCAAACTTAAATGAATTAATTAAACTAAATCATGATCCGATGTTGGACAAAGTCACAGAAGATCTGCGGAGATGGAACAATCTCCCCATCTCACTACTTGGCAGGATAGCCTCAGTTAAAATGAAAATCTTACCAAAAATAAACTACTTGTTCTCAATGATACCACTGAAACCACCAAAACAATGGTTTCAAAGATTAGATTCTACAACTACAAAATTCTATACTAGAAATAAAAAACCTAAAATAAGCCTTTCTACCCTTCAAAAAAACAAAGACGAGGGTGGTTTAGAAGCCCCTAATTTCATGCATTATTACTTAGCAAACCAAATACTATATTTAACAGAATGGCTAAATCCAAAAGAATACTACAACACCTGGCTAGAAATAGAACAGTTAGACTGCAAACACATTAAACTCTCTGATCTCCCTTTTATCACTGCGACCCTCAAACATCACAACTGCTTTAAAAACCCACTAATTGCCTCCACACTGACTGCATGGTGGAAAGCCCTGGACATCACAAATAGCCAATTAAAAACTAGTATACTCTCTCCAATCTGGCACAACCCCGACTTTAAAAATAAAAAAACACCACTCTATCTGAAGACATGGGAAGAGAGTGGAATCACTCATCTCCAAGACCTTTTTGAAAATGACAAGATCAGGTCATATAATAATCTAACCCAAGCATTCGATATAAATAAAAGTAACTTTCTACAGTACTTACAAGTAACAGAGACAATAAAGAAAACCACTCCACTAGACTTAACTACGTTACAACCTCCAGAACTGGCTATATATATGAAAAAAATCTCAACAAAATCAAAAAAACTCTCAAAAATATACAGAGCGCTTTCGAACACTAACTGTAATTACTTACCAATCGCGAAGTGGGAGGCCGAACTCTCAATCACCCCGAGCACTGATTTCTGGGCAGAAATTTGTTGTAATACTTTTAAGATGACAAAAAACACAAACCTTCAGCTAATTCAATACAAGGTCCTCCACAGATCCCACATTACCCAACAGAAAATGCATAAAATGGGCTTCTCAGCAACAGACATCTGCTCTCAGTGCACCCAGAATACAGCGGATTCCTATTTACATGCCTTATGGCTTTGCTCCCCAGTTCAACACTTTTGGATTCTAATCACTGAAAAACTGTCCTCCATTTTGGACTACAGAATTCCTTTATCTCCAAATCTTTGTTTGATTGGAGACCTGACAATGCTTCAACCTCCAGCAAACCAATCACAATCAATCCTTGCGGCACTAGCCATTGCAAAAAAAACAATATTACTAAATTGGAAAGACAAAAAATCCTTAAACATAAACCAATGGCAAAATCTCCTCACAGAATTTATTTCCATGGAAAAGATGTCTGCTCTCAGAAAACAAAAAAAAAATAACGTGCTTTGAGGAGCGTTGGACTCCTTTTTTAATTGCATTAAATCTAAATTTTTAAAAGCCTGATGATCTAGCCTGCAAGCGACTGCCAGCACCACTCTTTACTAACGCACTAGCCCAACTGTAGGCCGGGGCCGCCTTGGGCCTCTGGGGTGGTCTTGGTCAGGGGGGCTGGGGTGGGTTGCCGGGGTGCCTTGTTGCCTCAGCACGGGTGTGCATTCCTTCTGGGTGTTCACGGGGTCCCGGGGCTGTTTGATTTGGCGCCGTTGCCCCTTGCATGCGCATCTGGCTGGTCTCTGGGGCTGGGGCCCTGCGTGCTCCCCTGCCGCTCCTTCCCCTTGCTCCCTGTCCCCCTGTCTCGTCCTCCCCCCTCCTCCTCCTTTGCTCTTGCGCCCGCCATCCTGTGGGGTTGGGTTTGGGGGGCTCCCGTTGGCCTGGGGCACTGGTGGGGGGGCTGTGGCTCCCGCCTGGGGGACGGGCGGTGCCGTGCCGGGTGGGTTGGCTCGGGGGTGGTCTCGTTGGGGGGCCTGGGGTGGTGGGGTCCTTGGCTCCGGTCCGGGGGGATCCGGGGTGGGGGTAGCTTTGGGGGTGGCTGCTGCCCGGGGTCGGCGATTGCCTCCTGGGTTGCTGGGTGGCGGGGTGTGGCTGTGGGTTGCTCCGTTGGCCCTTGCGGGTCCTTGGCTTGGCTCCCTGGGGCGCACCTTTGCTAGGGATGTCGCTTGCGCGGCGAGCCAGGCGGGGCCCCCTCGGGGGCTTTTTGTACGACCGCGATGGCCGGGGTGTGGACGTTATGGCTAGGGGGGGGGGTGAGGGGTGCTATGGGGCCTCCCCGGGGGTCGTATTGGGCGGGTGTGCGGGGGCGCGGCGCGTGGTTCCTGGCCCGGTGGATCCGCGTTGGGATTGGCTGGTCTGCTGGCTGGGTGCACCGGGCGCCGTGGGCGCGATTCCGGGGCGGGGGTGCCCCGGGGGCGGATCCTTGGGCTACGTGTCCGGGGAGGTGCTCTCCGGCCATCTGCCCGGGGACCGGCCGCGGCTCGTGGCGGCGCTGCGCAGCCTTGGGCGGGGCGGGGCTGGTGGCCTTGGGCCCGCTGTTGTTCGGGGTGTGCTGGCGTCGGGGGGGTGTCTCGTGCCGGTGTGTGGGTCGTCGGGGATTGCCTCCGTGGGGGGGGGGGGGCTCTATTGGCGCCGTTGGTGTGGGGGGGCGGTTCCGGGCTGGGGGTGCTTCGGTACTCTGGCTTGCCGGTCCGTGGCTGGCGGGATGGCCCTGCTTGGCGGTGGATGGCGTCCTCTCTCGTCGGGGGGGCCGGGGCCGCCTCCCGGTGGAGAGTGTTGTATCGTGGCGCCGGGTGGGCCTGTGCTGGCCCTGGTGCGGGCATGGGCCTCCCCCCTGCTCGGCCGCTCCCCTTGGTGGCGGGGTGGCGTTGCTCCGGGCCGGCGGGCGGCGGGGGTCGCCCCCTGGGGCGCCGGGGGATGTTGTTGGTGCCTGGCTGTACCCGGGGGTGGGGGGTGTCGCCGTGCTCCGCGGGGCCGGCGCGGTCTGGGGGGTGCCGTGGGGGGGGGTCTCCGGCTGTGCTGTTCCGGGGCCCGCAGTGCCACTTGCCCGTCTGCGCCATCTACCCTCTCGCGTGGCCCGCCACGCGGATGGGCCCGGCTCACACTGGACAGGCCTCCTACATGTTCACTTCACCCCACTCCCAGCTGGTCTGGCTCACTCACTAAATGCACCACACACCAATACCCAACCCTTGGGGGGCTGGATGGTGGGGCTGGGGGTGGAGGGGCCCGCCACCTGTGTTACTATGTAGTGGCGTGGGGGCGGCCCTCCCACCTCTAGTTGCCCTACTAATCCCTCCAATTTTAATCGCATCTCAACATGTCACCCCCCGGAGGGTGTATCATCATTTACACCCTCCGGCCTATTACACCACATACACATAAATCCACAGAGGCTGGAGGGGGAGCACCGCTCCCCTCCATCCCCCTTCTTTTAATTACACCCCATACATTCACCAAACACACACATTCACACAGGGGATCGGGAAGTGCCTCTCCATTGGGGAATGGAGAGGCACCATAACAGGGTGGTGGGTTGGTACACATATTTGGGCCTCTCCGGTGGGGGCCTGGCCCCTCTGTTGGTGGCTGGGCCACTGCATAGAGTAAAAGCACATCAAGATGGTGCGGTCGGGCGTGGCGGTGGGTCTCGGGGGGGCTTTGCCGGGGTTTCTCCTTGCGGGGTCTTTCCGGGCTGTGTCGGCCGGGTGGGGCGCGGGGGTGCCTCTCCCCCTTGGGTGTGGCTTGGTGCTTGCTTTGTCTCCTGGTGGCCTTGGGGGCGGGCCCCGCGGTGTGCGGGCCCGGGGCGGCCTGCCTCGCCGGTTTGGGGGGTGGGTGTGCTGGGGGGGTGCTGGTGTCCTCACCGGGGTTGGGGCAGGGTTGTTTGGCGCCTCGGGATGATGCTGTATACTGGGGGGGCGGCGTTAGCTGTTCCGATGGTTGAGGTTGCTTTCGGCCGCCTGGTGGGTATGTCCTGCCATCTGCGGACTGGTGGGTGGGTCCGGGGCATCTTTGGCTGGGGGCTGCTGTCCCGCGCTGGATGTGTGCCGATGGGGTGCCTCCGTCCCCGCGGTGGGGGTCGCCGGTTGCTCGCGGGCCGGCGGGGGGCGCTGCCCCGTGGCTTGCGCTGTCCGGGGGGCGGCGGGCCCTGGGCTGCTGGCCTTGTGCCGTCTGGGGCTGTGCGGTCCTGCTGGGCTGTGGCCGGGACCTGGGCTGGGGTGGGGGGCGCGTCCCGGGGGGCTTGGCCCGGGGGCTTGCCCTTGGGGGGTCCTGGTCCCTGGGGGTACTCCTGGGGCCCGGGGTGCTTGGCCGGCTGGCCGGGCCGGTCCTGGCGGGGGTCTTCTGGGGCGGGTGGCGCGTGCCGCGCCCTTGCATACCTTCTGGTGCGGCCCCTGCTTGGGCAGTCCCCCGTGAGGCAGAGTGTCGGGGTGGGATTAGGGGGCCACATCCCGGCGGGGCGGTCTGGCTTGGCCTCTGGAGGGGGCCCTGGCTTTAAAGAACTGAAGCTCGTGGCGCGGGCGGCATCAGCATCTGGGGCGCCCGGGGGGGCTGGGTTGGGGTGCCTGGGGACTGGCGGGGGACTCCCAGCGGCCCCCTGGTGCCTTATGCGGCTTGGGGTGTGGTCGTTCGCCCTGGGCGGGCTGCTCCTGGTGCTGCATCCATTCCGGGTCCTCCTGGCCTGGGGTCGGGTCCTTGCTGGCTCTGGGCTCACCGGCGGGTGCCCGCCGGCTGCCTGTTCGGCGTGGCTCTGGTCGTCTGCTGGGCGTGGGCTTTGGCTCCTCCGCTGGGGTCTCGGGCGGGGGGCTCTCTGGGCCCTCCCCTCGGGGGGCTGGGCGCGGGGGTGTGGGTGGTGGTGGGGGGGGGGGGGGCTGGGGGGCCTGGGGGTTGGGGGTTGGAGTCGGTGGCGTGGTGCGCTTGGTCCTTGGCTCCTTGGGGGCTTTTCGGGTGTGTATGGGGGGGGCAATGGCAGCCTCTCGGCTTGGGACCTTGGGGGCGTTCGGGGGGCTGCTTGGCCGTGGGGTGGTCGCCGGGGGGCCCCTAGATCTCTCGCTCTTTCTGCTGGCCCGACTGCTTCTTCGGGCCCGGGGGCGGCTCATGGGTTTTGCAGTAGCGGCTCTTGGAATCACATTTGTCATGGACGCACTGGCCTCGGGCTGTGGGATAACACTCATACTGGGCTCAACCATAGACACGTTGTTCCCAAATACCTGTTTTATGTAACTTCCACTCACTTCCTCCTCTGCTCACAGCCACCACCATTATTCCTAAGCCGCACACTGGTCACCAGACTGGCTTGATAACACAACAATAAGCACAATATACACAACCACAATTTCACATCACATCACTTGAAACTTATTGATTATTCCCCACCCATTCGTTTTCCTATCTTGTATCCCTCCTCCCTGTTAACTCCCCCCCCCCCACCCCCCTCACCCTGGTGTAACACTGCCCTCTCTCTTTTACATCCTCCCTTTAATAAAGTATTTACCCTTCCCTAGGGAGGGCTGGTGATGGTCACAATTATGCAATGAAATAAACTCATTTATTTAATTGCAATAATAAAATATGCATTGCTGTTAAAAGATTGCACTTCTTGTAGTGTTAACCTTCAACAGCATGTGCAAACAAGGTGAAAAAAAAAAAAAAAAAAAAAAAAAAAAAAAAAAAAAAAAAAAAAAAAAAAAAAAAAAATTTAAATCTTAAAAATCTAAATCTAAATGTTAAATATTAAATCTTAATGTCAAATATGAAATTTATATGTCAAATATTTTTTGTGAATTTTTTGTGAATTTGTGTATTAAATTACAATCAACCTGTCAGTATATACATTATGTGTTGTATGTAGTTCAGTCAAGTTGTCTTTTTAATTTAGTTTTCCATTAAATGTGCATTTCACACAGAATACTGTTTATATTGTATCCTAACTTTTTACTTTATTTTATACTTTATTTTATACTTTTTACTTTATTTTATACTTTATTGTATCCTAATTTTAATTGATTTTAATGATGATTTTAATTGATTTTACTGATGATTTTAAATGTTCTTATTGATTTTAAACTATTGAATGTTTTATCATGTAAAGCACAATGAGTTGCCTTGAGTATGAAATGCGCTATACAAATAAATTTGCCTTGCCTTGCCTAACAACCGATCAATCAGCATTTCTGATCACAGTATTGATTAATGACACAAACCTTGATGAACAAAAGTAAAAAGAATCCATTTACAGAAAGAGGCTGATGTGTTTTACAGAAACAAGCGTTTGACTGTTAGTTCCATTAGTAAAAGTAGAGAACGCTGCGTTCCACAGTAAACACAACAAACCATGTCTGTTACTAGAATAAACCCCAGAGATGCTTCAGGTAAACAACAGTGTTTCCTATTTCCTGTGTGTGTATGTTTTATTGTTACAATTAAACAAATACATTTATTTTACTGCACATTTGTGACCATCAGCAGCCCTCCTCCCTAAGGAAGAGTCAGAACAACTTTATTATAGGGAACCTTTAAAAAGAGAAGGCAGTGACTTCAGCGACTAGATTACACTCAAAATCAACTGTTGGGACATTAATTTAGATTAATCAAGATGAATTAATTACAAAGTCTATTAATTGAGTTCCACTGCTTCATTAGCCTTTATTTAGTCAGGAGAACCACAATGAGATTAATCATCTATTTTACAAGTGTGTCGTGGCAGCAGTTTATGAAACAAGTTGACAGAGTCAAAATGATACTAAAAAGTACAGTCACAGAGTGAAAGCTTATGAAAGATGAAACTTAAAAATAGTTAAAAATAAATGAGCTAAAACAAGAACAAGGTGAAGTTTTTGTTTCCAGATGCTGTAATAACTAATTAATGTGTTTGTATTTCCTCCTCAGTGTCTTCTGATGCATTCATTATTTATCCTCAGTGTGTGTGTTCACACACACTGAGGATTAATAATTGTGTTTGAGAATAAAAAAAAGAGAATTTATTAGAACCAAAAGCTGAGTGTCAGTAATTAATCATGGATCAACTCTTAAAGAGGTGAAAGTAATGGATTACAAATTCTCACGTTACTGTAATTCAGTTGCTTTTATGGGTCTCAATAATTTACTTGTGCTGAAATATGTTTTTAAAGAAGTAAAGTAATTAGTTACATTTCCACATCCAACCATTATTAAGTAAATTATTGTTATTTTTGTTTTAAAATCATCAACACATATTGTGAAATTACAAAAAGTAGAAATGACCAGACAACAATCAAATGTATCACATCATAGCCGACCAATCAGATTAAAACGTAATGTATCACATCATAGCCGACCAATCAGATTAAACGTAATGTATCACATCATAGCCGACCAATCAGATTAAACGTAATGTATCACATCATAGCCGACCAATCAGATTAAACGTAATGTATCACATCATAGCCGACCAATCAGATTAAACGTAATGTATCACATCATAGCCGACCAATCAGATTAAACGTAATGTATCACATCATAGCCGACCAATCAGATTAAACGTAATGTATCACATAATAGCCAACCAATCAGATTAAACGTAATGTATCACATCATAGCCGACCAATCAGATTAAACGTAATGCATGACATAATAGCCGACCAATCAGAATAAACGTAATGTATCACATCATAGCCGACCAATCAGATTAAACGTAATGTATCACATCATAGCCGACCAATCAGAATAAACGTAATGTATCACATCATAGCCGACCAATCAGAATAAACGTAATGTATCACATCATAGCCGACCAATCAGATTAAACGTAATGTATCACATCATAGCCGACCAATCAGATTAAACGTAATGTATCACATCATAGCTGACCAATCAGATTAAACGTAATGTATCACATAATAGCCGACCAATCAGAATAAACATAATGTATCACATCATAGCCGACCAATCAGATTAAACGTAATGTATCACATCATAGCTGACATTCAGATTAAACGTAATGTATCACATCATAGCCGACCAATCAGAATAAACGTAATGTATCACATCATAGCCGACCAATCAGATTAAACGTAATGTATCACATAATAGCCGACCAATCAGAATAAACATAATGTATCACATCATAGCCGACCAATCAGATTAAACGTAATGTATCACATCATAGCTGACATTCAGATTAAACGTAATGTATCACATCATAGCCGACCAATCAGAATAAACGTAATGTATCACATCATAGCTGACCAATCAGAATAAACGTAATGTATCACATCATAGCCGACCAATCAGATTAAACGTAATGTATCACGTTATAGCCGACCAATCAGAATAAACGTAATGTATCACATCTTAGCCGACCAATCAGATTAACGTAATGTACGGCACCAAATCAGCATTAAATGTAGATTATTTTTTATTTATGTATCTATACTTAGAGCCTGATAATTTATTTTTATTTTTAATTGATTTCATTGGTATTTTATTAAAAACAATATTGTACATTTTGACAAACCTTTAATTTTATTCAGATGCCTTTGTGGAAAAATTAAGATTCTTTTTTTAATTTGTACATGAGATGTTTACTGTATGCAAGGGAAACGTACCAAGATTTATTACCAACAATAAACATAAGTAACTATAGTAACTTTTACTTTGAGTACTATTTAATTGAGCTACTTTTTAATTGTACTTGAATATTTTATGTAGGACTAACTTGTATTTGTACTTGAGTAAATATATCAGTAATATTTACACCTCATGTGTCTTTGAATCTTAAATACTTTATTGATTCCAGAGGGAAAATACATTGTTACAGAGGTTTAAAAAATATTACAGATGAAAAGAAAAGAAACACTAAACAAAGAAAAGGAAGAAAAGAAATTGTATAAAATTAAGTGAAAAACTTTTAATTAAGTAAGAATTAAATACAAGTGCACACATTACAGTAAAATAATAGAAAATAATACAAATACACAAACATGATTCAGATCCTGAGTGGTGTGTAAACGTGTAGTCAGCAGATTTCCACTGTGCTGATCAAAGGCTGTGGTATTATTATTACAGGAGGCTCATAAAGGCTTTGATGTGGCTGAAGGTAAAGTTTAATTAAAGCGTTTGTTTCCTGTGGCTCATGTTAGATGTTCTACACGTCAGGTTATTGTATCCTAACCACTCATTAGCTTCATTCTGATCCCAGCAACGACGTCTTTCCTTTCTGAAACTTTGATCACAAGTCTGTGTTTGTCTCCAATCTGAGGGCCACGTTATCAATATTCCTTTTTGTGCATCTTTGTGGTTATTTTATTGTGTTTTTGGAGTCATTCTGTGTAGTTTTGTATTTATTTTGTGTATTTTTCTGTTGCTATTTAAAGCTTTTAAGTAATTTTTCACGTGTTATTGTTACTACTTCTTTGTGTTTTTCTGTCATTTGTGTGTTTCTGGAGTCATTTTGTGGATTTGTGTTGTCCTTTTAAAGCTTTTGAGTAAGTTGTAGGTAAGTAGTTTTTATGTTTCTCTGGAATTTTTGTGGTTTTTTCATGTCTTTTTGTTCTCTTTTTGTGTATTTTTTAGTCATTTTGTGTATTTTTAGTCATTTTGTGTGATTTTGTGTTCTTTTTTTGGGGGGGGTGGGGTGGAGACAATTTGTGCATTTCTTTGGTCATTTTAAAGCATAATTTTTGTGTATTTCTCATTAATTTTGTGGTTTTGGAGTCATCTTCATGTGCATTTTTTGTCATTTTCTGTATTTTTGTGTCATTTATAGTAGTCATTTTTGTGTGTTAGTGTTTCACTTCTTTCTGTTTTTCTGTCCTTTGTGTGTTTCTGGATCATTTTGTGCATTTGTGTTGTCTGCTATGACATCACTGTTTTCGCATCATGATCCGTCTCAACCTCTGCTTAGGACAGGCTTTTCCAGATGTTTTGGAATATGGCCGCTCCACTGACACGTTAGCCTGTTTCAGCCATTGTTTTGTTTTTAGAGTTGATTTGTGTATTTTTGCTAACGCTTTGGGGGATTTGGAGTCTTTTTTTTAATGTCTTTTTTAGTGTTTTTGAAGTAATTTCTGTTGTCGTTTCTTGTTTTGTGAGTCATTTTGATGCAATTTTTGTTGTTACTTTGAAGGTTTTGAGTCATTTTATTGTATTCTTCTGAAATGTTTGTGGTTTTGGAGTCTTTTGTGTCTTTTTGTTGTCTGTGTATTATTTGTCATCTTGTGTATTTTTTGCGTGTTTTTGGAGTCATTTTTTGAATTTTTGTTGTTTTTGCGTATTTTTGTGTTTTTCTGTCATTTGTGTGTTTTTGTTGTCCTTTTTTTCCAAGTAGAGTGTTGATGAAGGTCATTGACTTTAATCTCCCAAAGTGTCTGAATATAAACGAGAAAGCTTCACTAAACAATACGAGGCCTTTGGTCCAGATGGAGTTCCACAGAAAATAAAATGTTTGATTCTTTCTGTCTCCTGATGATGATGATGATGATGATGATGATGATGATGGGACTGAATGTGAGTTAGCAGCAGAAATGGAAACAGCTTGTTTGACTCACACTGAGAGCATTAGACGTCAGAAAGCTGCTTTAAAATGAGAAGTGAAAATGTAAACTCAGTGGATGACATCACATGGTTTTAAAGGTCAGTGTGTGCGCGCTGAGGGATGACAAATAAATAGTGTGACACACGGCCTCATTCAGAGCACCATTGAGTTTATTTCCCAGCATGCCTGCGGGCTCTCGTTAAACTTCTGCGTCGAGGCTTTGAAAAGAAGCAAAAAGCAACGATTCAACTCAGAGCAAACATTTACAACAGGAGGAAGAAGGAATTCTTTATCTGGTTTTACTGTATTACCCAGAATCCTCTGACAACTGAATAATAGTTTTTCCCATCGACAATGACTAAAATACTTTGATTATTGTCAGGAGACTGTGGTAAACTATCAGAATAATCAGTTATTTAAGGCCCTGTTTACACAACAACGTTTACAAGTGAAAACGCAAAGCTTTTGTAGCATTGTGTCTGTTCGTTTCCACGGCAACAGTGTTTTGGGGCTTGAAAACAGAACTTTTTAAAAAGATGTGCTTATTTTGGTTCATTGATAAATCACACCATCACCTTTACTACATGTTTACTGCATGTTTACTACATGTTTACTGCATGTTTACTGCATGTTTACTGCATGTTACTACACGTTTACTACACGTTTACTGCACGTTTATTACATGTTACTACATGTTTACTGCATGTTTACTACATGTTTACTGCATATTTACTACATGTTTATTACATGTTACTACATGTTTACTGCATGTTACTACACGTTTACTGCACGTTTACTGCACGTTTATTACATGTTACTACATGTTTACTGCATGTTTACTACATGTTTACTGCATATTTACTACATGTT
>NC_041066.1:24875312-24927812 GCF_900634775.1 Gouania willdenowi
TTGGACCGTGTTGGACCGTGTTGGACCGTGTTGGACCATGTTGGACCGTGTTGGACCATGTTGGACCATGTTGGACCGTGTTGGACCATGTTGGACCGTGTTGGACCGTGGACCATGTTGGACCATGTTGGACCATGTTGGACCGTGTTGGACCATGTTGGACCGTGTTGGACCGTGTTGGACCGTGTTGGACCGTGGACCATGTTGGACCATGTTGGATCATGTTGGACCATGTTGGACCATGTTGGACCATGTTGGACCGTATTGGACCGTGTTGGACCATGTTGGACCATGTTGGACCATGTTGGACCGTATTGGACCGTGTTGGACCATGTTGGACCGTATTGGACCATGTTGGACCATGTTGGACCATGTTGGACCGTATTGGACCATGTTGGATCATGTTGGAACGCTTTAATCATCCTTCCCATTAGCACACGTTAGCTCTGCTCATCTGATTAACTCAGTCCAACTGTTGTTTGGCGAGGATTCATCACGTTGTTTGTTTTGGATTGAGGTCAGTGACCAGTGTGTCATAATGTGGATCAGAAACCAGAAGGTCTGAGGTTTACGACCCACAGTTGGTCCCATGAGTGATTCTCTTTTAGAACATTCACATAAATATGCATGAAAACACAGATAAGATGTAGTAGTGGCTCAGATAGACACTGTGACGCTGTGTTGAGTGTCAACACACACACACACACACACACACGCACACACACACACACACACACACACACACACACACACAGTTTGTGATGGAGCAGCTTGGTGAACTGGTCTCATTAGTGGGGCTGATGGGAGGTTTGCTGAGCTCTTCATTCTTCAGTGAAGGAGGGACTTGGTCTGAAAACAAACCTCTAGTTAGAAACGTAACCGTAATAACAGGTATAAACAAATGATTCTCCAAAGGTTTGTTAATCTCATAAAATTACAACTTTATTCTGAAATTATTATGATTTTAATCTCAAAATATTATGACTTTAATTTAAAAATATTACAAATTTAATATCAAATTATTATGATTTTAATCTCAAAATATTATGACAATAATCTAAGAATATTACAAATTTAATCTCAAAATATTACAACTTTATTTTTGAAATATTAAGACTTTAATCCGACTTTAATCTCAAAATGTTACAACTTTATTCTCTAAATGTTACGTCTTTAATCTCAAATTATTACGACTTGAATCTAAAAATATTACAAATTTAATCTCAAAATCATTAGTCTTTAATCTAAAAATATTACGACTTTATTCTAGAAATATTACGACTTTAATCTAGAAATATTACGACTGTTATCTCTAAATATTATTACTTTAATCTCAAAAATCACAACTTTATTCTCTAAATGTTACGTTTTTAATCTCAAAATATTATGACTTTAATCTCGAAAATGTTTTACTTTAATCTCTAAATATTGCAACTTTAATCTCGAAATATTATGACTTTAATATCATAAAATAATTAGTTTACCCTCAAAATATTACAACTTTAGTCTTGAAATATTTTTACTTTAATGTCATAAAATTAAGATTTTATTAAGACACGACTTTATTATCATAAAATTACAACTTTATTCTCGAAATATTACAATATTACGACTTTTATCTCGTAGTGCTCATATATATATATTTGTTTTTATTTCAATGTGATCCTCAGATCAGATACAATCACGTGTGTGGCCCCGCCCACTGGAAAAAGCTCAGAGAGAGAGCGCGTCAGTGGGCGTGTCTGCTGCTGGAGCTCCAACTGGAATCTTTCCTCCTGTCCTCCCAGTCCCAGTCCCACAGCAGCAGCATTAGTCCAGTCACAGCGTGGGGTTAGTTTAGTGTCAGACATGCACTTGTCTGACGCTCTACGTGCTCGTACCGTCCTGTGAACTCTTGGATGTGCGCGCTCTTTTACGCGCGGCGCGCTGAGGTTTTTACGCACAGAGATTGTGAGTCAGAAACTTTGGAGCTTCATTAGTTTGTTTCATCTGTGAGTCACGGTGGACTTTAACGATGGAGATCTTCCTCTACCTTCTCTCCTCCTTCGCGTTGAGCCGCGTCTGCTGCGGTCTGGGTTACCCGGAGAGCAGCGGCACCACGGGCCACCACACAGGCCACCACACGGGCCACAGGGCCGCCAGCAGACACAGGTACGGACCACAGCCCACTGATTGATTATCACTGAGAATAAGGCAGGTTTATATCAGCGCTGTCAAACACAGGGGACAAATATTAAATAGTTTATCTGAGTTTTGGTGGAAAAACACTAAAACATATAAATGATACATAAAGTTTATCATATGCCCACAATATTCAGGCAATAAGTGACAGATATCAGGCCCTGCAGGAAATTTCATTGATTTTGTGACTAATTATTATTTAATTTCGAGAAATTATGAGAAATAATTTCAGAAAAAATTGCATTCATGTGATAAAGTGTGGAAAAAATTGCGATCCTCCAAACATTGTGGAGTTTCATTGAACGTGTGTATTTAGAAGGACTGGGAGATTTACATCTACATTATTTGGTCATTTTCACAATAATTCATGTTTTTTATGTCTTTTTTAACTTTTTCCTGCGGGCCGAATTGGATGGTCTAAAGGGCCGAATTTGGTCCCCGAGCCTTGAGTTTGTGACATGTGGTTTAGAGGGTAAAACTTGTGCTTTAATCCTTTATTTTTACAATCTTTATAAACTTTGTATCAGGGGTGTCAAAACCTCATTGTAGTTCAGGGGCCAAATATGGACCAGTTGGACCTAAAGTGGGCCACAGACCATCACTGTTCTCTAGTTTACAATATCAGTCCCTGCTGGATCTTTACTTCACAACATATTGATTTTGTAACAAATTTTTGTGTCGTTTAGAGCAATGGTTCTCAACGTTGGGGTCATGAGCCACTAGGAGGGGGTCCCCAGATGCCTTCAAGAAACGATGAATATTTTTGGAACAATTTGAGCCCATTTTTGCTTATTTTTACCCTTTTTCTGCAACACATTAAATCCATATTTTAACCTGTTATCATCACTTTTTCTTGCATATTTTTGCTCTTTTTAATGTATTTTTGCAACATTTCCAGTTATTTTCAGCACTTATCATTTTTACCACTTTTACACCTAATGTCACATATGTTGACTTATTATTGTCACTTTTCAGTCGATCTCTTTTCACCAGATTTCATGATTATTTTTGCTAATTTAACCACATTCACCATTTGCCATACCCATTATTTGCCAATTTAAACTAATTGTTCCTACTTTTTAAAATGCATTTTACTAATGTGCAACTTTTAACCAATTTCTGTGGTTTTTAAAATCTAATTTCGCCACTTTTTCCACCATTTTTATTCACTTTGAACCATTTTATTAGTGATTAAAACCATGATTTCCATCTTTAAGATGACTATAATAATAATACGCCTCCAGGATTCTGAGGCGTGCAGGAAAGATTGTGGCCGACCCCTCCCACCCCGGTCATAAACTGTTTCAATCTCTCCCTTCTGGTAGGAGGTTTCGGTCCATCAGGACCAGAACCTCCAGACACAAAAACAGCTTCTTTCCCTCTGCCACCATCCACATGAACACACCCCAAGTCACCCACTGAACCCCCACCCCCCCCCCCCCCCCACCCGATCACCACCTCCACCAGCTTGATACCTGCTGCACTGTATATATATATTTATATTTATCCTATTTATCCTTTATTCTCTATCTATCCTTTATTTATCCCTCATCCTTTATATTTATCATTATTATTATTATTATTGTTGCTGGGTTGTTCTTTGTTGTGTTGTTTTTATTTCTTTTATTTCTTTTTGTTGCTTGTTTTTGTGCACCAACCACCAAGTCAAATTCCTTGTACTGTCCTCAAAACTGTACATGGCAAATAAAACATTTCTGATTCTGATTCTGATTCTGATTCTGATAATAAACGTTCCTGGATAACAGTGGATATTATTCAGATGAATAAATAAATGTGGTTATCACAGATTCATAGAACAATAGACCATCATTTTACTGACTTTATGGATGGACCCCAAAAATCTCTCCTTTATTCCCCCTTATCGATGGCTCTGGGGGTCCCCGCTCTCCGGGACCTTTATTTTGGGGGAAAGATTGAGAACCACTGCTGTACTCTAAATGGACTTTTACACAGTTTACCTAGAAAATATGGTCCTAGTAGTGATTAGTGCTTTTACTTTGAAGGGGCCCAGGATGGGAGGTGGTGATGGTGGTATTTGGGGGTGTGTGTGTGTGTGTGTGTGTGTGGGGGGGGGGGGGGGGGGGGGGGGGTGTATGTGTGATGATTCAGAGTCAGACACTAAGTGAAAGCAGTGATTCATTAAAGCAGGTTGGCTGCACCTCTGCACACAGGTGAACATTAGCAGCACTTTGTAATATTTATGAGTGAACTCTCACAGAGTGACCTGAAGGAAGCCTGAACTCCCACGGTGTCTGACCTTTGACCCCCCCCCCCCCCCCAAAAGCTGCCATTGCCTTTCCTTTTTAATGGAATCATTTTCATCCAAACGTACATTAACAGAGTCTCATAATTCAGCCTCAGACAGTGTTAAACGTGTGTGTTTACTGTGTGAACATGAGTACGTCAGTGTGTAGTGCATATGCTATGAGACAGTGTTAAAAAATAATGGCCATTCAGAGCAGTTATGATGTGGCGTTACACACACACACACACACACACACACACGATTTAAACAGATCACAACATATGGTCTGGATTTATCTGCATGCCTGCATGTGTTTTAACTTCACGTGTGTGTGTGTGTGTGTGTGTGTGTGCATGTGTGTGTGTGTTTATACAAGCAGGCCTTACTTCTGGAACCTTCTCTCCAGCACTCGGAGCTTTTATCAGTGTCCATCATTCTGCTGCTTCCTGAGCTCTGATTGGTTCCTCAGTGAGACGAGATAAAAGCTCTTCAACTCATTTTACTGATGGGACCAGTTTGTAAAATCATCTTTTATATAATTGATGATATTATTGAATATCTGTAATGGTAAGGGATTAGAAAAGTGAAAGTGAACAATAAAGTAAGCATTTACGCTGCCCCAAAAGTCAAATAAAGTAATAAAAGTAAAAATACAAAAAAAAAACAACAAATTTACACAATTTTTTTTTTTTTTTTTAAACTTACAGAAAATATGCACAAGACAATAAAAAAACACAAAATGATCCTCTGCCCATTTCTGATCTAAAGTAATGCAAACACGGGGTCTTTCCTTTTAGCTTCTAATCTTTTTTTTTTTTTTAAAGCTCATGTTTCAGCTGGTAGAGGGGTCGTCTACATATGTAACTGGGGGCCACATGTGGCTTCTTGTATGTCAAGAAGTTGGAAGGAATATAAAGCCCAACATAATACACAAAATAAAACCCACAAATCCACAGAGAATTAGACAAAGTACTCACAAAAAATACACAAAACACCAGACACAACATCCACTTATTCAAACAAAACGACTCCCAAAACACAAAAAAACAACCACACATTAAAGAATAGCTCCAAAGACACATAAAGTGTCAACAAAATCACACAAAATGACAAGAAAATACACAAAATTACACCAAAAATACCAAAACCACAGACCAAGACAAAAGAAGACAAACCTGTATTAATGCTCAGATCAGCCATAATATAATAATATAATGCTGACATGAATGTTGATAGTGTGGCCCCCACTGTGATAGAGTTGCCCTCTCTGTTCACACGTTTATGAAGATAAATTTAAAAACATGCATGTGAGGCTACGTTCAGAGTCATTCTGAGATTTAGTTTGAAAAAAACATTTAAAAAAAATTGAAAAGCAAAAAAAAGCAATGTTTCCATTTCAGGAAGTGAATTCCATATATTTTGTTTTGTTTTCTGGAATCACAGAAAATAGTCGGCCTTACGTTAGTCTGATGTATCGTTGGAATCAACTCTTTAATCTTTCATCTTTACTTATTGTATGTGTTTATTTGGAGAGAAGCTAAATTACTGCAGCGCTCTTTAAATAAACACATGAACTCAGTGAAGGTTCTGATTTACTTTCCAACCACTTCACACCAAATATCTGATGTTTGTTTTTGTTTATTCGTTAATTGAAACAAATAAACAAATAAAAATCAAGATTCTAATAAATTTAAGGACAGAGAAAATTATTAACAACCGTTAAACTACATAAAAAGGTACATCAACACAAATATTCATTACACCAACAACACAAAAAAAAAAAAAAAACATATGTACATAAAGATTGACAAAAAAAAACAATGATTTTAAAAATGCGTAAAGTTGACATGTTTTTGGCAATTTGTTCCATTAGTGAAAATCTCTTAAAAAGGCCGATATTCATAAATAGTTGTTATTTGAACGATTGGTAACAACCAATCAATAAAATCAATAAAAATCCACTATTAAAAGCATTAGCAACACATTTCATTATTATGGATTTGTTGAGTTGTTGGATTTATGACGTTTGATTCACCTGCAGAGATTTGTGTGTGTGAGCACTAGTGTTTGTGTGTGTGTGCGTACGAGTGTTTGTTTGTGCGTGCATGAGTGTTTGTGTGTGTGTGTACGAGTGTTTGTGTGCGCCTATGAATGTTTGTTTGTGCGGGCACTAATGTTTGTGTTTGTGTGTGTACAAGTGTTTGTGTGTGCGGGCACTAATGTTTGTGTATGTGTATGAGTGTTTGTTTGTGCACGCACAAGTGTTTGTGTGCGCGAACCATAAGTGTTTGTGTTTGTGTGCACTAGTGTTTGTGTGTGCGCGTGAGTGTTTGTGAGGCATCAATGAATTGATTAATTTATTGATCAATTAATCAGTTATGAACATAATCGTTAGTTGCAGCTCTACTACAGTCCATCAACAGCATCAGATAAAGTCCCACAGATAGAATGAAATGTATTTAGTGGTTTACTAACTATCAAAGCATTCAATCAGCCAGAAAAGAGTGGAGGACATAAAACATAATATATAAAGGGAGGAGGAGGAGGAGGAGGAGGAGGAGGAGGAGGAGGAGGAGGAGGAGGAGGAGGAGGTTGTATGTGAGCATAAAAGAGAGGAAAGGATGAGGGAGGAGCAACATGACAGACTGATGGGGAGGAAGAATGGGGGAGTGTTCAGGTTCTCCCTCTGAGCTACAGCCAATGGTCTGTGACAGAGCCAAGACACACACACACACACACACACACACACACACACGCACACACACACACACACACACACACACACACGAGGCGTTGGAGAAAAGAATGCAGTGGCCCGTGGCCGAACACTTTGCCCCTATGACATGTGTTTGAACTCATTTGATGTGTTTTGACAGATGTGTGAAAAATGTCTAAAGAGTCTTTGAATGACCTGAAGACGTGAAGGACACGTCTAACACCAAACCGTGCAGCCAGTAGCAAAGACATGTAGGGCTGGACGATATGGACAAAAACTCATATCTCAATATTGTTTCTCAAAATTGTAATACACGATACAAATCTTGATATTTTTAACTGAAAGTCTGACCACAAAGATATGGAATCAGAACAGTATCATAATGAATGAACTCTTGCAGGGTTTTTCACAAATGCACATGCTTTGTTTCACAAATATTATTTTGAGGCACACTTGTAATATAAATCCACAGATAATGCAAATTGCTGAATGTGCATTTACAAACCGCTCCTGTGCTGTGAAACTTCCGTGTATTTGTGAGAAAAATCTCTGCGGTGATTTTTGAGACTGCCCTGACGTCACGGGTCAACAAACGTCACCATTGGCTGATAAAACTGATTGACAGATTCATCAGCCAATCAGATGTGTTTGCTTTCAGCCAATCATATGGCTTCTTACATTTTCTCTACAGTTTTCACATATCAGTAGCTCTACAACTGGTTTATAGAATATATTGCCATTTTCATTTCAGGGAGTGAATTCTGTGTTTTCCAGTGCAACACGTGCACCAGATGTTGATTACTGTCACTGACTGTAACTGAGTCTGTGATAAAGTGCCGACCTGTGCTCACCAGCTGAAAATGATCCGTCTTCTTGTTCTGTTGATAATAATAAAGACTAAACATGTCCTAAAGTGGAACGTATATAAACGGTGTCATCTTCAGCACAGACCACCAGCATAGAAGGAATGTGTGGTTTTTAGTCATAAAAACAAGTGAATAGATGGTAATTAAAGCCACTCATTAAGACTGTAAAATAATAAATATCAAGTTGATCTTTGAAGGATGTTCATTGTGTTGTGACTAAACCTAAACTCTTTAAAGACACAGACTTTTGTCTGGTTACAGAATCCATCACAACACCTATATGTGACTACCATCATAAATGAGTGTTGTGACAAATTCTTTGCCATTAAAAAAAATAGGGATGCACCAAAATGAAAATTCTTGGCTGGACCCGGAAACCAAAAATTTGAAAACCAAGACCAAAAACTGAAATTAATTATACAAATTATAAATCCCATTGCATTTACTTTATTTAGTTAAAAATATCAAGATTAATATTGTATATAAATATCAACAATTTGAGAAACAATATTGAGGTATGAGTTTTGGTCCATATCGCCCAGCCCTAGATCCAAGTATAGATCTTTTCAACGTGGATCGAGTAAAGTCGTGATGAAGTCTCTGTGAAACGTGCCCATATTTTTGCTCCTTTTAATGTATTTTTGCTACATTTCTCCCATTTCTGACACTTCTACATCACATTTCAATGACTTTTCTACACATTTTTTCCACTTTCCAAACATGTTCATCACTTATAAACACTTTCTACCACTTTTACACCTAATGTCACATATATTGTCCCATTATTGTCACTTTTAACCTCTTTTCACCAGATTTCATGATTATTTTTTGCCAATTTAATCACATTCACAATTTCTCATCCCAATTATTTGCCAGTTTAAAGTAATTGTTCCTACTTTTTAAATTACTTTACCCAATCTCTAATGTACCTCTTACATTAGACATAGTTTTTCACTGAAAATGCTAGTAGGCAGGATTAGGGGGTACATGACTTCAGGTTAAATGTCTGAAGGGGTACAGGATAACAGTGTATTTGTTAAACACAAAGTGAAAAGACCAAACGGAGACAAAAACTCGTAATGGAAAAAACAAATCTTGAACAGGAGTAGATTTATACACTTGAACTCTGGAAATAGTGAGTGACTGAAGTAGAAAGCTGAATCCATCACGTCTGCACACTGTCTGCTTACCCTGTTACGTTTCTGAGAAAAAGAAACCTTACCTAGCTCCATCACACCCTACGCACACACACACACACACACACACACACACACACACACACACACACACACACACACACACACACACACACACACGCACACACACGCACACACACGCACACACGTGTATTGCCTTTATTGAATAAGCTGACATGTTGTGCTGCTACGATAAAAACACAAACTTCCTAAAGCAGAGTTTGTCTCAACACGTAATCAGAATAGATGTTTATGAATCCATGTGTTTTACTTTCACATGTAGTTTATTAACCCAAACTAGAGCTGGGCAATATGGACTAAAATGCATATCTCAATATTTGAACTTAAAATGTTTTTCTCAATATGGTTTTACAACAATAGTGTGTTAAATCACTAGAGAAAAAGGTCATTTTATTTGTTTTTATTAACTTAATCCTCACTATCAATGTTATTCACTTAATTATTTTGCACATTTGATTTTTCTTTTATTATTTTTTTCTTTTATCATGTTTGAATAAATTAAATCAACCAAATTAATCAATATCCACATTTTGTGCCATTTTTGGCTTTTTCTCTCATTAGAAACCAAATGTGTGAGTATAATCTAAGGATGTAACAATTCATCCATTAGACTGAAATATAGATAGATTTATATTCCTACAATCCAACTACATCGATCTGTGCTCGGCTAGTTGTCCTTCCTGATGACATTAATCAATCTAAAATCGTTTTAAAAGGTAATCAAACGATTGTATCGATACAAGTTTATACTACATGTGTGTATAAACTACATCGTGTGTGTATAAACTACGCCATGTGTGTATAAACTACATCGTGTATGTATAAACTACATCATGTGTATATAAACTACATCATGTGTGTGTAAACTACATGTGTGTATATAAACTACATCATGTGTGTATAAACTACATCATGTGTGTATAAACTACATCATGTGTGTATAAACTACATCATGTGTGTATAAACTACATCATGTGTATAAACTGAGTTTAGAATAAATATTTCCATGTAAACAAACACAAACTAAGGCGACTTTATTCTGCATTTCTTTCTGGTGTAAACATGGCCTTAAGCTGATGCTTTGGAGCGTTTCCCACAATGCACTGCTTTGTTGCTCAGCTCAGGCTAATCATTCAGAAATGTTGGCTTGTAATGAGAATGTAATAGGATTGTCTTTCACCAAACGCTGAGAATCATCCAGCCTCTCTGTAATAACAAAGTCTTTCTGTTGGAAAATGCAAATGTGGGAACAGACGATGATTCCCAGTCATTGTAATCTGATTACCACGGTTTCCTCAGTGCACGCCACGTATAAAAAGCCTTCTTTACTCTCCATAAACCACTAAAGGCCTGGACAAGTGAACCGTTAAACTTTTATACTTTCAGTTTATTTATTTCAGTCTCACAAAAACATATTCAAACATGAATCACAATATATATATAACAAGAAGCAAAACTGCTTCTATGTCAAACATAAATAACCTTTTCCAATAATTTACACAAAAGAAATGCAAGCATTCAACAAGTATATTTGAGTTGCATTTTTTCAAATAATGCAACAAAAATAAATAAAAAATAAAATTATATATATGTATATACATACACGTACTTTCTTTTATATACAACATTTAACAAAAACACAAACATATTTTTACTGCTTCACATAACTCTCTAAAATATATTGTGACATATTATATTTGAAATGAAATAGTGTCACTCGTTTTTATTTCCATATCAACATTATTCCATAATTTAATCCCTAGAACCGACAGATCTTAAAGTCTATTTATGTTCATTCTCTCATTACACGTTGACTTTTGAAAATATTACACTTATTATTTCTGCAGAATGTTTGACCTTTAGGAGCTTTTGTTCCATAAACTGTTATAAGTTATTTATAGATTCATATTTTTACATTTAAATATCCACAAAGCTGCTGCATTTGGACATTTTTTTTCTGTTTGTACTACAAAGAAACCTAAAACTCACTAAATTAAGATGTTTTGTTAATTTGTCCTGTAGTTTGTTTTATTTTTTTAACATCTACTTCAAACCCTGTGATTTTTTTATATTTGTAAAACCAAAAAATTGTTATTTACTTTATTTTTGTCAAATAGCTCCAAACATGTCTGGTTTCATTTGTTTTTTAAATGTGAAAAATGAAAGACTAAAGGAAATTACATAATTTAGTATTTTGGACAACAATGTTCTAAACTTTAAATTAATATTTGACATAACTACCTCATGTGCAGTTTAAACAACAAGTTTGTGTTGTTTCATGGATATTGTTCAATGTTTTATAATAAAATAAGTTTGGAACATTTAATGTGTTTAATGTCGGTTAGAAAACAATTGCTATCAGAGGCTCAGGCTTTTAAAAAGGTGGTGAACGTGATCGGCCCGAAAATTGCAATCAGTGCATTCCTACTATTTATTTATGGTTTTTAAACGTGGTTCCCAGAGTTCTACACAGTAGGTCATATACAGTATGACAGTATCAAAGTACAATACATGTAAACAAGGATCTGTAATTAAGTACATACTATTCAACATTAAAGACATCAGGAGGCACTTGTATGTTAGTGCAGCTGTAAATAGTGTCCAGGTAATAATAATGCGTACTATTAAAGAAAACTATTAAGGCTGCAACAACGAATTAATAAAAACCGACTATTAAAAGCGTTGGCAACGAATTTCATTGTTGATTCATTGCGTCGTGCGATTTATGTCACTGACGTAGAGACGTTTGATTCACCTGCACTGTGCACCCCGAGTGTTTGTGTGCGCACACACGACTGTTATGTGTGTACGCTCGATTGTTTGTGTGTGCGCGCGCACTATGAGTGTTTGTGTATGTGCACACACAAGTATTTGCATGTGTGCACGCACAAGTATTTGTGTGTGCGCGCCCGAGTGTTTGTGTGCGCGCCCGAGTGTTTGTGTGCATGCACGACTGTTTGTGTGCGCACCCACAACTGTTTGTGTGCGCACGCACAACTGTTTGTGTGTGCTCACCACGTGTTTGTGTGTGCGCGCGCACCATGAGTGTTTGTGTGTGTGTGTGTGTGTGTGCAGAGTGTTTGTGTGTGTGCGTGTACAGGTGTTTGTGTGTGAGAGACTTTTTTATTTCAGTGTAATCATCTTAAGCAGGGTTTAAATGTGTTTTATAAATTAACTGTTTTTATTAAAAAATCTGATTAATTGATTGATTATGAAAATAATAATTAGTTGCAGCTCTAGAAACTATGCTTTTAAGGGTCTGAAAAGACAAACCAGCGTGTCCCCATAAATGGCTAAAAGAGGTTTTTTAGAGCGCTGACGTATCGTATCCGTGCTATCGTAGCATCGTTCTCTGTTTATCTTTGTGACCTCAGGCTAAACAATCAGGAGAGGTTTACACAGTGATGGAGGAACACGTGTGTGTGTGCTGTGGTTCAGTGAAAGAATGTGTGTGTGTTTCTGAGTGGAATCGCTCAAGCACACTTGGGGTGTGTGTGTGTGTGTGTGTGTGTGTGTGTGTGTGTGTGTGTGTGTGTGTGTGTGTGTGTGTGTGTGGTGTGTGTGTGTGTGTGTGTGTGGTGTGTGTGTGTGTGTGTGTGTGTGTGTGTGTGTGTGTGTGTCACTATCTGTGTGCCTTTGGGCATGGCCTTACAAGGACGCGGTCAGGGGGTGCTTGACCTCAGGGTCAGAGTTCAAACATGAAGCCACGCCCCCACTGCCTTTCTTTAAGCTGAATAAAAGCTTCTTTAACAATAGTGAAGTGGTCATGTGATTTCATTGTTTTTACCTTAAATCTCAGCGCTCCTTTAGACGTTTAGACTCCAGGTCACTTTGTTCCTGAATATTCCAGTTCTGAACCTGGAATGTCCGACCACAGCTTCCTGCTTGGCTACAAAGTGTCTGCCTGTTTTAATGGAGATGAAGTTTATTGGGGAATAAAGCAGTGCTGAGGCAGGTGCAACGCTTTGTCCCACGCTGAGTTCTGAGCTTCTTAGAATGAAATAAAAGCGTGTATTGAAAGGCTGGTGCCTGATGAGATGAAAACCAGGTGGAGTTTTGCTCGTTCCGTTTGTTCAAAGTGTGTTAATGTAGTTCCAGCTTTTTCTTCATTTCTATCTGATTCTTCTCTGGAAACTTCATCCAAAGTGTTGGATTGTGACTAGAGAGACTTTGGACTGTTATTCCAAGGGTATAACAATGGCCAGTGTCGGCGGGGGTGCACGGTCCATCCCTAGGAAGCGAAAGCCCACTCTGTGCTGGGGGGCGCGGCGGTCTTGCCCTGTCTGACGCCACCCCGGATACCCTGCAGAGCTGTAAAGGGAACGATGGCCGTTAAACTTTACAAAGCAAACAATAAAACACATTTAGAGCCAAATTAAAGACTCGTCACTGCCTCTAAATTCATTGATACTGTATGTCATCTTTAAAATAGTTTGAGGGAATGTTGTATCCATTGGTCTGAGTTACTGAGGAACATCTTACCTCTTACTAAGATGTTTAACTTTGGAAACCTTCTCTGTTTAGACTTCACAGGCCTTCACTTTAACGTCTGGTTTACATTAGAAGAAAGAAGCTGTAAAAGCAACATGGAGTCAAAGAACAAACACGGCCTGTAAAAAGCTCTTTAACATCACTCAACAATCAGCAGCTACACAACGACGTGTTTACTCAGGTCCTGAAGACATGCTAGAATATCCACTTGGTCCTTGTCCTGTATTATTTTACAGTTATCTGTCACAACATGAAACCCACCTGCTCTGACCATGTGGTGTTAGCAGCTAATCCATTACGTTGGTAAAACCTCCACAGAGTTTGTATTAGTCACTCAATGGTTTTATGAACCAGAGATTATGGGAGATCAGCCAAAACATCAAAATGGTTGTTGAGTCTGTTTCTAAGGGTGCGTTCAGACCAACGGACCCTAGAGCGGTTCAAACATGAAAAGACAATCACATATAACATATAACACATAACATATAACACATATTACACATATAACATATAACACATAACATATAACACATATTACACATATAACATATAACACATATGACATGGGAGGACAGAAGTGGGAGAACTGCATGGGTCCAGGGGGGAGAGGAGGAAAGGATTGCCAGCCACTGGGGGGCGTGCGTGCAGCCATTTCACTCGCCATCCCTGTAGCTTGGGGGGAGAGAGAGTGGACAGAGGGTCAACGAGGCGTTGAAATATAATCCCTTCACTCTGTTTCTGAAAATAGTCAAATGACGTGTGACGACCTTGAATTGATCTACATCAGATACAAAGTTCCAGGTGGCAGTGGGGGGAGAGGATGTGGGGGGAGGGGGGGGGGGGGCGGAGCATCTTTCTGCATAACACCAGGTGATAGATGAGACAGCCTCGGGGAGACGAGGCTGGCTTTGGGAGCCAAAAGTTTTTGATTCAGGCTACCTCAGTTCTGATATTCTTGAGTCCCTGGACTGAATTAACCAGTAGGCTGAACATTCAACTTCTCCAAGTTAGATTCAATTTCACGTAAACGATCTAAAAGTATCTCCTGCTTGCTTTTGAGATCATTCATCACATTATTCTGAGTGTTGAAAGTCCTGCTCCATACTTCAGAAATGACGGGCAGCCTTCCCAAAACAGCTGCCAACGTAATACAGACTTTGCGATGGATCAGAAAGCTGCCAGCTCCAATCAGCAGCATACCTGCTACCATAATTCCAATCATGTAGACGTCCTCCACGTCTTCCACGGAAAGTATCGACAGACACACAACTCGCCACTTGTTCTAAGGGTCCAGTGTATATCCAACTGCAAACTTCCCGCTTGGACACGCGGGCTCACCACTGCCCGATCTGCTGTGATAGTCCTCCTCGTTTGGTCTGATAGTCCTCCTCGTTTGGTCTGATAGTCCTCCTCGTTGGGTCCGTGTGAACACAAACCAAGTCTAGAGTAAATCAAACAGGAGAATTCTAGAGTGATTTTTTTCTGTGGGTCTCAGAGCGTTTCCAATCAAAGTCTAGAGTGATTAGGTTCACTGTGAACACAACCGCTCTCGGAGCGGATCAAACACAGGAAGTATCAGAGATGACGTAGAGCGCACGGCAATGTGGGTGATCAGGAGAATTGGTGTGGGCCCAAACCAGGGCTTTAAAACCACCAGTAGAAGGTCAACATGCAAACGAAAATATAAAATGACACAGAAATGATGTGAAATGGGCGTCACTACATTTGTGTTTTTGGAGTTATGATTACTTATCTTAGTCTAACATGTGTTTTTTTTTTTTTTTTTTTTACTGGGGCTGGAATTAAAGCATAAATAAACTTCGGGAACAGGAAAAGATGAAAACGACACAGGAAGTGGTGTGTTTTTCATTGTGTTTGTGTTGAAAACATAAAAGTAACAAATGTCAGTAAGCTTTAAATGACTAAAAAATAAATGAATAAATTAAAGCCCTTATCACAACATCTGCCTGAAAAATATTTGGCCTTTAAAACAGCTTCCACTAGCCCTGAAGCTAACTAGCAACGTTGCTTATCTGCATCCGACTGTGTGAACCATCGGTGAAACATTTCACCCCAAAAACAGGAAAACCATTCATTTCTTTGACCCTGTTTTGACTTGATGAAATTATTTTCGATATCATCCAACTGTCAGTAAGCCTTTGTGTGACAGCAGGACGTTGCTGTTTGTTCTCCACTGTCACACACCCAGGGTGACCCCAGATTTAGTCTGTGTTCCAATTGAAATGAATTCACTTTAACAGAGCAGCATCCTTCACCTCTTAAACACAGCATTGTACTCCAGCCCTTCCTCTCTGCACTTTATCATCTGTTCTCATGGAAACATTCAGAGAATACACGTTTTCACTGATAGGAAGTGGAAGCCTTTATATAACGTGACGTCCTCCATCTGCTGCTGATAGAGTGAGAAACAAACACACCCCACTGTGTGTGTAATGATCTGCTTTAATCTGCTCTGTTATTGTCATGATTCATTGTTTTTTACCAAGGGTGGAAACGTTATTGTTTATTCTTTGTCTAATATTTCTCATAAAAAAAGAGTTTTGGAAGTGAGTGGATTTGAGTGATTTCCCACGTAGAAATATTTATAGAAACTGTTATTATAGATAGATCACCCTCAAAGTAACATCCTAACACATTGGCTTGTTTGCATTAAACTAATATTATAATTTTTTTAGTAGTGGGACTAGGTTAAAAAAAGTAATCTAATTATTTTATACTTTGTAATTAATTAATCTAAATTAGTGGCTTAACAATAGCTATGTTTGCATTACCCTCGGAATCTAAATATCTCAATAAAAACTGTTATAAGGAGGTTCTGAGTGTTCGTTTTCCTGCGCCAAAGATTTCACGGGAGTTACAAGGCTCCTCCCCAAAACAACGTTCAATGGAAACACTTTCAAAGCACAATTACACTTTGTCGTTTAGATACCAAAGTAGAGCTGGGCCATATGGACCAAAGTTCATATCTCAATTTATTTTCTCAAAATGGCGATGTACGATATAATACTCAATATTTTTAACTGAATAAAGTCTGACCAGAAAGATAATTCTGGGTTAAATTTGCAAAGAGCTGCATAATATGTTTCACTATTGGCTTTTTCTCCTGTAAGGGACAGCACGTGTGAGTGAGTTCTGTCGTGTGGCTTGTTTAGATGAAGGGTTGGGTTAGAATCAGAATCAGAAATTCATCTAACTTTACATGTTGTTCTAAAAAAGTAGCAAAAACAGTGATTTCTAAAAAGACTATTTTAACACAAAATAAGCTATAAAATAAAATTATATCATTATAAGTATTTTTCTATAGAAAAGTCGATATATCTTGAATCGTGATATATTGTCCAGGCTTAGTGCGTTTGTGTGTGTGTGTGTGTGTGTGTGTGTGTGTGTGTGTGTGTGTGTTTGTGCGTGTGCGTGTGCGTGTGTGTGTGTGTGTGTGTGTGTGGCTGGTAAAGTGTTTACACTCATTTAAAGAAGCCAAGCCTATTTATGGCACTTTCATCTCAGCAAATTGTTTTTCCATCGCGGTTATTAAAGGATTAATGTGTGGAATGCTGACATTCGTGCACGTTTAGGAGAAAGAGGGAGCGAGCGCAGGGCCCAAATGTTTGTGAGGTGTCACACATGCAGTGGAAAGAACTGAACCCCAGATGAACAACGCACTAGTGTTTAGTTTGAGACGCACACGCCCACTCGCACAAACACACGTGCACACAAACGCACACACACTTAAACAAGTTTTTCTGTCAGAAAATATTCAAGAGTCGAACTAACAGAGCAGAAAGAGCCCCCCAAAGTAAACACAATGAATGAGTACAAAAAAAACACACACAGTTCCTTTGTTGTTCACTGTGTTAATGCTCTGATTGATCATTATTGTTAATGCTGACATGGATGTTGATCATGTGGCCCCCAGATCAGATACAATCATGTTTGTGGCCCCTGCTGTGATATAAAGTGTTTAGGATTATGTGTTTAAACTTTAGGGGCCTGTACTATGAAGCTGGATGTGACTGGTGTGTGTTCTCTGTACAGACTACAACAAAAAATCTCATTTCACCTCCTTTAACACCATTTTTGGTCACTTTGAACCATTTTATTAGTGATTAAAACCATGATTTCCATCTTTAAGATGGCTATAATAATAATAATAAACGTTCCTGGATAACAGTGGATATTATTCAGATGAATAAATAAATGTGGTTATCACAGATTCATAGAATAGACCCATCATTTACTGACTTTATGGATGGACCCCAACAATCTCCCCTTTATTCCCCCTTATAGATGGTCCTGTCTCCACATGACTGTTCTTCAATGTTCATGTCTGTGTTCAACCACCTTCAGCTGCAGTGGGGGTCCCTGGTTGAGGTTGAGAACCATCTTTAATGTTTTTCTCTCAGTGGAAAAGAAGCTAAGCTAGCATTAGCTATGGCAGAAATAAGGTTGGAAAACCTCATGAATTTGCTTTATTGGCTCTAAAAGCTAGCTAGCTAGCTGTTTGTGATTAGCTTACCACATGTACAATAGAGGTAGTAATTGCATTTTTCAGTTACAGTTACCATTCGTCGCATACTTCACATACTGTAGGTGTGTGAACTGTTTCTGATGGGATGTGTGCTGTTTTTATGTTATAGATCACATATGGACATCAAAGTGAAATGTAGCATAGCTCCTGTGTTAGCTGCTAAAGAGACGTGTCCTATTGTCTGTACGCTCTGTGGTGAAAGATGGAGAATCAATTAACATTGTGTGTACAGTTAAATGCCAAGTGAGAGGCGTAATGGTGAGTTAATGTGTGTACTGGATGTGTCAGAGGTGAAAATATGAGAGCACTTTGTTTGAATGAAACTCAGCAGCTGTTTTCCATCTGCGTCGTTGATCTGTTTACTGAGCTGACAGACATTGATCATGATGTTAGCGACGCATTAGCTTAGCGGCCTGTGACGGAGCCAAAGCAGGAAGACACTTTATCCAGGGTTGGGGTGAATTATAATTGTAATTGCGTAATTGATAATTAATCACAAACTCGTGAAAATTTGTACGCATATTAGAACTGGTGAAAAAAGTTATATTTTAAGGGAATTGCACATGTGAATGGAAAAATGACTCAATAGCTCCCCCTTGAAAATTGTGTTGGCTCCCAGCTCGGACTGATGACATGATGAAATTTACAAAATTCTGTTTTGTTTGTTTTCTGTTTGTTTTACGTGATCACGATCAGTCCCTACATAAGGCCAGGCTAACGTGGATAGATTACTACATACAGTAGCTAAGCAGAGTGGGCAATGCTAATGCAGCTGCTAACTTAATACATAATTAGTTGATGTTAAGTTTGTTAAACTTTTCATAAACTTGTTGACGATAATGATTATCACATGTTGAAAAAGCAGAGTTTGGGTTTAAGATCAGACCTCTCGCTACAGTTAGCGTCTCACTCCAAGTTTTCATCCTTTTTTTTTGTCTTGTAATCATTCAAAGTGACGCGGCTCATAAAGAATTTCCTCTCCACCAAAGATCAGTAATGACAATAATATAAAATGAATAAAACATTAAATCCATTAATAATGAAGGTCAAATCTGTGGCTTTAAGTCTATCCTGGTCCAAATCTTCTCGTCACGTTCTGGCTCAGTCACATGTGAGTTCTGCTGAGTCAACGCTAGATGAACATCTGGGATAGATTGAGACTCCTCCTCAACACTTTAGAGTGGATTTCAGGGGGCTGAATAAGCTTTGTGTTCAAAACCTTGGCCTACTTTATACCTGTTTCTAATCCTGGTTTCTATAAGACACATGTGTCAAACTCAAGGCCCGGGGGCCAAATATGGCCCTTTTAAACATCCAAATCAGCCTGCAGAGGAAAATAAAAATGACTGAGAAAACAGTGTAAATCAGTAAATGACCAAAATATTTAGCTGTAGGTATCTCAGTAGGGGCGTAAAATATCTGGAAAATTTCCACGGATTAAACATGTCAACAGATTTATTTAGAAGTGGAACTTTACAATTATTCAATATGTCACAAATTCAATGAAATTCTGCAATATTTGCAGAACTCACGTGTTTTCCCACGCTTTTATCACATGATTCCAGTCATTTTTAATCTCAAATTATGAAGAGCAGAGAGAGGAAAGTCAACACAAGCTGCGTTGCCAGGTTGGGTTTGAAGTGTTTGAAAAAGGCACTGGTGTATTTTTGACAGTTAATGGGGAGGAAACATCACCTCTATCTACAACACATGGTTGGATGGAAAAAGTCAGCAAACATTCATGGGATTATTAAAGTTTCTTTAGTGCTTTGTTGGATAAATGAGACTCTGTTTGACAGCTTTAGTAGCACAGGCTACACACACGAGCTAACGTCTATGACCTCTATAAAAAAAATATCAACTAATAGTATATTAATAGTATGAAATAACACGTGCGTCAGTAAATCCAGGCCAAAGTTCCCAGTTCTGCTTTGAAACTGCTTCGCATACGTGTGTTCATTGCAGATGTTTTAAAAATGATTTTCTGATTAAATCAATGATAATGATTTCCTGTTTGATTTGTACTGGGATTTTCCCACAAAAAAACACCAATGCAGTGAAATCTTTCCAGCAATTATAGCGAGGAATCACAGGGTTGAGGGATAATGTTCCCAAAAGTTTAATAGTCGATCGTGGAGCAAAGCTCAGGGTAAAAAAAAACCTTACATATAAAATAAAGACACACACACCGGGTTGATTAGAGAAGAAAAACAGATAATATAGTAAATACTGTAGCATAGAGATCACAGCAGGGCCACAGACGTGTGATTGTATCTGTTCCGAGGGTCACATGATCAAAATCCATGTCAGCATTAAAGCTGCAGTATGTAGAATCCTCTCTACCCTCCGTTTGAAACCAAGACCAAAAATCAACCTCCCCTTAGCGTCTTTGTGAACGCTCTTAGCGACTTTTTTCTCAATATAGACATAGTGACATATGTGTAATAGACTTTATATTTGTTATTGGAGAATTTTTCTGGCGTTTTAGAGATTCTGACATAAATGTACGTATTACTCTGTAGTTACTGTGCCGAGCAGCGGCTGCTGCTGTAGCTCATCCCCACCACACACACACACACAGAGGGGGCTGCACTTATTCCAGCTGTCACTCAGAGTGGACTGATAACTATCACTCCACATCCAGACTATAAAATGAATTCACCTTGAATAAGATTCTCACACGCGATTTATCCCGTCTGTTCTCGCTCCCCCTCTGACACCACTATAGTGGGCGGACCCTCTGCAGTCTCGGGGATCCACAAGGACACAAAGCGGTCCGTTCTTCCTAAGGGTGACTTTAAAACTGTTTGCTTCTCAACATCAGTCTGCCTTTTTCCCTCTTGATTTGCTGTGTAACCGTTGTGTCTAATGCTGTCATGTAGACTTCTGCTGGAACTTCCACCATTACAACGTTTACTACTGATGGTCCCTGAACCGCGTCTGACGTCAGTCGAGCAGCCGATAGAAACGCCCAAAGCAGCTCATGGAGCACACGTGTTTGTAGAACATCTCTGATTGGCTGAAGTCCAGCGTCACGCTCCTAGATTTATAACTTCATTTACAGCCAGGAGAAGAAGAACAGAACATTTGGATTACAATATGCTTTAAGATCATATGCATTTTTGACCAAATGAACGCCAAAAAACTTTACATACTGCAGCTTTAAGGTGCGTTCACACCTAAAGCGACGGTGATGAGATTCAATTCTAAATTAATGGAAATGATGCAACATTCGTTCAAGAGACGCAACTCACACGATCGCAGGGCCTCAACCGTGTGATTTGATTTGTTGGAAGTCGCTCGTGAAGTTGAACATTTTACATTTTTGTGTCATAAACATCCAATCAGCAACGAGATTCTCTCTACTTTACTTCACCTGCTCGTCACGTCACTGGTCACTGATCATGAATCAATGAAGTCAGCAAAAAGCTGGACTATGTTAAAGCGACTCATCACGGGCGATTTAAGCAACTATAGTTGATGAAGTTGGTGTGAACGTACGTTTAGAATAACGACCATTAGCATTAGCATTAATGGATATTATTCTCTGATTTTGTGTGTTTTCCACCAAGCAGCTCATGTTTTACGTCCGTCTGTTAATGTAGATGTTTGTTAGACGATATCTCAAAAAGTTGTGAAAGGATTTAGATGAAGAAGCTGATGAACAAGGACGAGTTTGATTCTGGAGATGATCCATCAGGAACTGTGGATACAGTACAATATTCTACACATGGTAGAGTTGTTTCTGGATTCATTTTGTACAGTTCTGTCATTTTGGATTTATTTATTTATTTTATTCTTTTGTGTTTTTTGTTGTCATTTTGCACATTTTCTGTGTTTCTGTGTGTTTTTGTTGTCATTTTGTGTGTTTGTGATTAATATTGTGCAAATTGTTTTGTCAAATTGTGCTTTTTTATTATCTTTTTGTATATTTCTTTATGATTTTGATAGTTTTTCTTGTCATATGTGAGTAGTTTTAAAGTAGTATTAGTTGAATGAATAGACATAGACATGAGTGAGGACAGAACGTGTCTCTAACCCTGACACTAAGTGCTCCTAATAGCCGCTGTGGAATTAGCAGCAGATAAGGATTGGTGGGTAATATGAAAATGATGATAGAAGAGACTGAAGACGTCTCGGTGGTAAATCGAGCGTCTGTTGTTATCGTGAGAAACATCTACAGGAGGTCATTGGAGGTCATTGGAGGTCATTGGGATGGCGACGCACTGACCGTGTGCGACTGTGGAGACAAAGTGATGATGTCACTGCTGGTTTATATTTCCTACAGCCAGGGCCGTAGCACCACATTTTTTGGCCCTGAGTACCAACCATCTTGTTGGGCCCCTACTGTAAGTTATGTACAGTTATATTTGCCTGGAAACTATACTAATATTATTGCATTATTATATAAGATTTATTTCTGTTTCTTCACAATAACCTAATGACAAGCAATGATATTGCTTGTATTTTATAAATCTGTTCCACTATATTTCACTGGTTTATTGAATATTGTGTTTGTGACATACTTTTGCTACAATTTAGTGGCGGCTGCTAAAATGTTATTTTTTGGGGTGGGGGAGGGGTGTATAACTCCTAATAATTTTATTTATTATTTATTTATTTTAAGACTTGAATGTTCAAGCATTTTAATGCACAAGTGCGCATAGTTAATTTTAATTGAAATATATAATATATTGGCTAAAAACATGTGAGTGTTTTAAAGCTGAATAATTGAGTAAAAGTTGATTTCCCTCATTTCACACCTTCTCTCTCTACTTTATTTCCTCCTGGTTTTCCTTTCTTGAGGAAAGACATGGTTTCCTGCTGCTGTCTATCTCTTTGTGTATATATATATATAACAGACTTCTGAGTCCCCCTCTCTCCTAGCCCAGTAACTAGTCCTTTATTCAGTTCCAGTAAGAACCAAACATTTATCCAGGTTTCTTTATATAACAGCTTCTAATAGTCATGATTAAGTTGGCGTTTTATGTGGAGCTGCATTTTATAGATAACTGGAGCCTTTTAAAGGTGTAGGATGTAGAATCAGGAGACTGGAATGGAAACAACCACGCTCCTGTGAAACTATTTGTAAGATAAATTAACTTCACCCTACAGATGAAGATATTAGCAACATTTATTTTAAAGATTGTAAAGTTGAAGCTAAAATAAATGCTATTAATTCAAGCATTGACAGGAGGAGTTAAATGGACCGTCTTTCACAGACGAGCAGGTTTTCCTCCTCCTGGACGTTAAAGGTCCAGTATTCTGCTTTTCATCACACATCTCCATTTGTTCTAAGAACCCTAACAACATAGTATTGGAGGTTTATTTTCCCAAACTCACCTGTTTTGTGGAGTTTTAGCCTCTGAAAAGTCACTTTCAGAGTGCTTGTAAAAACAGGCTGTTTTTTTTTAGCCTTTGTGCATATTCATGAGTGGGCGTAAACATGTTTATCACAGCAGCAGTAAATCATTAACAATCTTCCTTCACCTCCTCTAACCACAGTGATATTCCATTTAAGACGATAGTCCATTGTTTAGTCCGACCGCTGCGTCGCATTGAGTCACACACACGTCAAATAATCCCATAAAGGAGATACGAGGTGATATAACGGCTACTAAAAATGGAACTGATTGTGAGCGTTCTTCAGTTGTTCTAAATACTGGATAATCTATAAACTGGACGTAAAGATATTAACTATGTTTGTTTTAGCTGTGAGGTATTTTGAGAGGGAGGAGCTCACATTCTTATAGAGTAGGAGGAGGAGCTTGCACTAGGTGATGTCACAACGTGAGAAAAATCCAACTGTCCTGTTTGGAGCTGATTTTTCCAACATGTGGAAATAACAAGGGAGGAGGAAACATAACTGTTTACACTTGACCCTCTGAATGAGGATAAAGGAACGTATATTACTGTAGAAAACCATTAGAAAATGAATTTTTCATAAAACTGCAACTTTAAAGAAAGTTTAAAGAGGCCCTAGTGTTGTTCATTGTTTTTATTATGTTGGTCATTATGGATATTTTAGTTTTTTGCTAACCCTTTGGTCTGAACTAGTTTCACTTTGTGCTGATTATTTGTACCTTTACAACTTCGGCCCGCCTCATATACTGTACGTTTTCATTATCAACGATCGCTACAACAGCCCTCCATACTTAAACATAAATATAGTAAATAAATACTACAAAAAGTAAAAAGTGCTTTTGAAAATTGTATTTTTTTAGATTATTTTTGATCCAAGAATTACTAGATAATACGTTAATGCATCAAATAGATCAGAAATGTCCTCTTTGATATATAAGGAGGATAAATGATGATGATGATGATTTAAACACACAGCAGAGACTTACTGTATGTGCGTCTTTTCTGGGCTCGTCGTCAGCAGAAACTGGCAGAGCCACAATGGCGTCCATTGTTGAAACTACACAATTATCCTGTAAATAATCTGACTTTTGCCCCTGATTTCTCTGGAGTGTTGAGCAGAATAATAACCCACTCCAGCTTTTTTAGATTCTGATCCAACAGCCTGCTCAGTTCTCTGAAGGAAACACACGTTTCTCTCCAGTTTGTAGAAAAAAAGAAAGGTCAAGCAGGATGTGTGTGGAGTAGAGTTTGTGTGTATGTTTTATTTCACGTCTTCTTTTCTGTGTGTTTAGGAACTGGTGTGCGTACGTGGTCACACGCACAGTGAGCTGTGTGATGGAGGACGGAGTGGAGACGTACATTAAGCCCGACTACCAGCGCTGCACATGGGGACAGTGTCCCCGCGTAGCGTGAGTATCACTTCATACCTCACCTTCTAGTCGGGCTGCTAAAACAATATATAATATATAATAATGTATAATAATCACCATTATTCATCCTGTTAGCGAACAAACAGCTCTACTTTTATTCATTTACTTTATAAACAAAGTCAAAATCAGCTTTATTGGTGAATCCACTACAAGTACGTGATATGTAGAGAATCTAAATTACTGTTCAACGTAGAGCCGTGTTTCTCAAATGAGGGTACGTGTACCTCTAGGGGTACGTGATGGCACTACTCTTCTGACAATATTAATTTAAAAAATGATGTGTTCAGGTTAAATGAGCAGTGGTTGATTGTTTGATTACCTTTAAAATCATTTTTAATGGATATGTGTGATCAGGAAGGACAACTAGCCGAGCACAGATCGATGTAGTTGGATCGTAGGAAAATAAATCTAAGATAGATCTAATAGATGAATCAATGCACACTTATATATATATATATATATTAAAAACATGTCAACAGGTACTCTATTTTTGTATTTCTACGTCTTACTGAATCAACATTGAAGCATTTTTATTGATATTGAAACAAATCACAACCTAAAGAATCTAAATTGAACTTTTTGGGATTCAAACTCTGTCCCTCAACTCATTGAACTCAGAGTTTCTACCTTTTATTCTCTAATTCTAATCATTAGTGTTAGTATGAGTGTCGTCCATCTGCTCAGGAAACGTCTGCTTTCACTAAGGCTGTGATTATGTGATTATGATCTTTTTCTGATGATCTCTGATAAAATTCTCATTTCTCATCCTGACGTTGTGTAAGACACGGAAATACCCAGAGAATCACATGTGAGAGTGAAATCACTGTAGAATGACTCAAACATTACAAATGTTTTTTTTTTTTTTTACAAGAAACCTCATCATTAGCCTTTGAGGAGCTCAGCAGCCTTAGGCTAAACCAGTTTAAACCTGAGCTAAACCAGTTTAAACCTGAGTTAAACCAGTTTAAACCTGAGCTAAACCAGTTTAAACCTGAGTTAAACCAGTTTAAACCTGAGCTAAACCAGTTTAAACCTGAGCTAAACCAGTTTAAACCTGAGTTAAACCAGTTTAAACCTGAGCTAAACCAGTTTAAACCTGAGTTAACCAGTTTAAACCTGAGCTAAACCAGTTTAAACCTGAGCTAAACCAGTTTAAACCTGAGCTAAACCAGTTTAAACCTGAGTTAAACCAGTTTAAAACCTGCGTTTAAACCAGTTTAAACCTGAGCTAAACCAGTTTTAACCTGAGTTAAACCAGTTTAAACCTGAGCTAAACCTGTTTAAACCTGAGCTAAACCAGTTTAAACCTGAGTTTAAACCAGTTTAAACCTGAGCTAACCTGTTTAAACCTGAGCTAAACCAGTTTAACCTGAGCTAAACCAGTTTAAACCTGAGCTAAACCAGTTTAAACCTGAGCTAACCAGTTTAAACCTGAGCTAAAACCTGTTTAGACCTGAGCTAAAACCAGTTTAACCATAACCTAGCTAAACCAGGTTTAAACCTGAGTTAAACCAGTTTAAACCTGAGCCTAAACCTGTGTAAACCTGAGCTAAACCAGTTTAAACCTGACCTAAACCAGTTTAAACCTGAGTTAAACCAGTTTAAACCTGAGCTAAACCTGTTTAAACCTGAGCTAAACCTGGTTAAACCTGAGCTAAACCTGTTCTAAAACCTGGGATAAATCTGGCCTAAACCTGGTTTTAAACCTGGGATAAACCTGGTTTTAAACCTGGGATTAACCTGGTCTAAACCTGTTCTAAACCTAGTCTAAACCTGCTCTAAATTGGGTCTAAACCTGAGCTAAACCTAGGCTAACCCTGGTCTAAATCTGGTCCATCTTTCTTTCACTCTTGTCTGAACTCTGCCTGTATGTTTGGTCTGTGGTTTGTTTTTCTAGAAACCCCCCCCCCGCCCCCCCCCCCCCCCCCCCCCCCATTCTCCCACTCAGGAGATTCCATCTCTTATTATGACGGAGGGACAGATCTGAGACGAGCACTGATTTGTTTGTAGATGTGGACACAGAAAAAAAGACCTGTTGAACTCGCTCTCATTTAACAGGCTTTAGAAATGAGCTTTAAATCTTGGTGAGACGTTTAATGTGACCTCGTTATGTTCCTTCTGTTCAGGGACTTTTTCCAGCCACTGCTGAACAACTATTACATAATGTTTCCTACCAAAGAAAAGCAAAATTCCCCCGTCAAGAGGAAATATGGCATATTTATCAAAAAAAGCTTAATATAGCTGACTCGTTTTGGAAAACATGAACATATGAGTCACATGAATAACAAGGTGATGGTTGCCTGATATATATCTATATGATATTTATATATATATATATATATATATATATATATATATCTGTGCCCGACAGGTCAGAAATCATAAATAATCCAGTTTTGAGGGGAACAGTGTTAGTTTTTATCTGATTAAACTCAGTCCACCATGACTGTGCCTTTGATGTGCTGTGCTTTGATGTGCTGTGCTATTGCTAGCATGCTAACTTCCTGAATACAGTATGTGTGGCGCTGCTATAATGATTACCACCTTCAGCTGAAGCACATACAGATGGTTTTAAACGAGGAACAGGAACATGTGTTTATTATGTGGAGCAGACGACTTTACGTCATTTATTAAACGTGTGCTTTGAATACAATAGTGTAGGGATGGGCAACTTTATCACCGTGGGGGCCAAAAATATGTTATTGTCTGATCCAAGGAACACATTATTAAAATATTTTAGAATAACAGACAATCTGAGCAAATATACAGGAAAAAAACTAAATGTTTGTGTGTTTTGTGCATTTTTGTACATTTTATATAATCATCTTTTGAGTTATTGACGTCAGCTTGTGTCTTTTTGTTGTTGTTTAGTGTGTTTTTGGGTCATTTTGTGGAGTCATTATGTGTGTTTCCTTTTGGGGGCCGGACAAATTTGATTGAGGGCCACATGTGGCCCCCGGGCCACCGGTTGCCCATGTCTGCCACAGATGTACCGTTCACATTTAAACAAATACGTTACCAATACTCAGTGCCTGTGAATATGTATCATTACCTGTATCGCTACCAGTTTTCTGTACTTTTGTGTTTGTTTGTGTAGTAATAAATGGTAAATAATAGAATCTCAATATTTTCCAATTAAACGTGTTTATTCCTCAAAATAATAATAACTAGGCATGACCTGTAATAACAAGGCGAATACGTATTTGGCAATTGAAAATTGAAAAAAATGGCAAAAATAACAACCTGTATCTGGATTTATTGACGAGTTTGTTCTTTTTACTAATGAAAATGAAAGTAATAATGCAGGAGAAACAGAAAACTGACCTTGACCTTAAATATGACCTTGAGCAAAGGTCAAGGTCTCACATTGAAAGGAAATGTAGTTCAATGGTACCAGTCTGAGCACTGTGTCTCAATGTGTGGCCAAGTTATAAGGAAAAAAAGTCCTTTTTTGTGACATCATGAACTTGATCTTTTTACTGGTATGTGGTACAGCTTCAGTCTAATTAAATAAAATACTCCACTTGAGAATTAACTTTACATAAATGTAAACATCAAACTTGTACGATAAATATTTGTAGACTTATGGAACATTTTGGTTTTTGACACTTGAATGCAACCTTGACCTTTGACCTTGACATTTTGGCTCCAAAAAGGTCGGCTGCACATCGTTGATATTGTCCCTATGAGATGACATACGTGTCATTAGTGCTGCATTAATAGTCTAACATGTAATTACAAAAATACATTTATTTCTTAACATTTGGAGCCTCTATTTAACTAACAGTGCATGTATTCTGGGTCGGTCTGGATATATTTGTCTCTATAAATAGAAACAATAATCAATAATTATATTAGATATCAGATAATACTACAGTCAGTTGATTATTTTGTTTGATTAGATTCCATAGTGTAACATTAATCATTTAAATCCAATTGTGGTCTTTTGCAGCTACCGTACATACAGGAGGCCCAGGTATAAGGTGGCCTATAAGATGGTGACTGAGATGGAGTGGAAGTGTTGCCATGGTTACACAGGGGAGGACTGTCTCCAGGGGCCCCCGAGGACCCCCGACACACAGGTCAATGGAGGGCGACCCCACGTCACACCAACGGGCTCCAACACAGGCACCGGAGGTTTGGAATCATCAAAACAATCTGAAGAATTTCACTTTCCAGCTGTGTTTATCCTCGTCCTGCTGTAAACTAGCAGTAGTAGCTAGCATCGTGGCTAACCATAACAACAGCTGTTAGCATTTATAAAACCCATAACGTTATCTTTGGAAAAGAGTTAAAATGTGACTTTTCAGCTGTCACTGTAAGAACGAAAAACAGATTAGCATTAGCAGTGATCAAACGGTACTGTGGTAATAATATATACAGTATATATATATATATATATATATATATATATATATATATATATATATATATATATTGCTTCAGAATCCGAAAGGTTTTTTATTTACAAGTACATTTTAAGAAGGAATTTAACTTGGTAGTTGGTGTGAAGAACCGAAAGAAACAAACCAGAAACAATAATAATGTTAAATGTAAAGGATAAATATATAAATAAATACAAATACTGTAAATATATACAGTCCATATATACAAGTGCTACAGGTACTTCCACATAGAACCGTTGACTATAGTCAACAGATGAGGACTAGTGTAGGGTTAACATACGTCCACATTTACCCACACATGTTGTCTTTTTACGTCTTGTCCAGCCAGATTTTATAAAATGTCCGGGTTTCCCAGGGACCCTGAACGCATCTTGGGGAACACATTAATTTAAAATAGCGTAACTCTGCTAATATTTGCTCTATCTGGGAAATTCCAACAGTTTCTGAAAGCTAATGAGTTGCTCTTTACAGTCATTTACTCACACTTCATGGAATCGTTAAAAATGCCGCTTTGTTTTGACGAAATGGTCACACACACAAAGCCAAAGTTTAAAAGAGAGCAAACATCGGTGGTTTAATTAAAAGGAAGACTATGGATGAGAAAACCTCCATGGATGGAGGTTCAGAGAAAGTTTTGAGAACAGAGGAAACTTAACCCAGTGGTTCCCAAACAGGGGTGCGTGTACCCTGAGAAGAACAGTCTGATAATCTGTGATCACAGAAAACTGATGGAATTTAAACAGAGTAATAACAAATAATCTGACTGAAGTAGTGAGAGCGGACAATCAGGGAGGTGTCACCTGTGTGGAGACAAGAGGGAAACACACACACACAGGGAACGAGTGACATTCACATAAAAACTAAACACACACACACACACACACACATCCCATGTGGTGAAACCTTCAAACAGAGACTGTTTTATATTTTAGAAGAAGTTTAAAACAAAGCAGCTGTTTGTGTCTGTCACACTTTTATTGGTAGTTAAAAAGCAGTTATGGACGTAGATACACTTTGAACTTTATTTGAAGCCTTTTAAACTAATCTGATGTGCTTTGGTACGACAGTGTGGGGTTGTGTTTGATGGGAATGATTAGATTAGCCTGACGAGCTCCGTTACTTCTGAGAAATAACATCAAAAACAAAAAACACTCAGAGAATTATTTTAATGGAAATCACACATAAAACTATTAGTTCTGGATCACTGAGTAATTCCTTATATTAGTCAGACATCACGGACAAAAACTCAGCCCAGACCAGTTTGTAGCTTATGGGAACCCAATGAAAGATGCTGTTTGGGGCCCTCTATTGTAAAACCTGTGTACAGTATATATTTATGTGTTTATTTGAGTGGGACAGTGTGTATTAATGTACAGCCAAAGTTGTAAATACACCAGATTTACAGTAGCTCAACACGTGAAGGTAAAAGAAAGACATTATTAACAGTTGTATCTTCATTTTAAATGTCAAAAGGGACAGAGATGGTAAAAGTACGAGGCTTCAGTTCTCAAATAAAAATAAAAGTAAAAAAGTAAAACAAACGTCACTTCAATAATAATTTTAACCAGAAAATTCCATATACTTAATTTTTTTAAGAACTTATAGAAAACTGGAAATAAATCAAATCTGTTAAAGTTTACCAACATATGGAGGATTTAGCACTCGTTATAAATAACATTTGTAAATAAAATGTTAAAAAAAAAAAAAATTAAAATGCTCAATTAAACCCAGAACATTTTTAAGAACTTGAAAAATATTAACTATAAAACTAAACGACCTGCTTAACAGAAAAAAATATCAAACTACCAACATTTTAAGTCTTTTTACGTTGTGACGTCATCTTAGAAGGTCTTAAAAGTAACAGGCTCATTTTTAAAAAAAAAAGAAAGTACAGTTGCCAAAAAAAATGAAAAATTATTATTGAAAAATTATTATTGTCCTGAATGCTGCTGATCTCATGTTTGTCCTCAGGCGACTCAGAGAAGATCAAACATCTGGAGGAAACCATCCGTGGTTTGACCAAAGACGTCAACAACATGCAAACCACCATCGACGGCATGAACACGCGGCTGTACGTTAATGTAATATTTCATCTGCATGTTTATCCATAGAACAGGGGTGCACAATATGTTGATCGCGCACATGACCTCATAAATGAATGAGAACGGCACAGTCACGTTTACTAAAAATGAAACCTAACAATTCAGCTTTTGACCTCAGTTTGAGGGGGCGCTAGTGCGCTGATCTGGCCATTTACAACCACTAATAATAAGTAGAAGAAGACCCTCCTAAAGCCTCCTGTCACTACCCAATCCTTTCACGGGCCTGATCCTTTCAGATCCTTTCAATGCATGCACGTAGGCTACGTCACTTCCTGCACTCGCAATCCTTACGACAGAGCTGCTGGGACGTGATCATTAAATGTAAACCGACCATACGATGTTTGTTAAATATTATAATAGTACACATTTAAATAAGTGACTGTTTTGTGGTGTTTTTAATTAATAATAAAAATAAAAATAAACTACTGATAGAAACACAATACACAACATTGACGATCAAAAACCAAACAGGAAATAAGATAAAAACCCAAATGAATCAGAATTCACTTAAAACATAAATGACTAATTCTACTTAAATAGCAGGGTTTCAATCTTTTAAATAGAACACAAACTGTGTAAAACACGCCGACCGGACGGAGACGCGTTTCACGCATGCGTTGGAAGGATCTGAAAGGATTGGGTAGTGACGCTGCTCACCGACGCTCACACCGACCCAATCAGGTACTTTTATTATCAACGTCTTCAGAACAACGTCCATGTGTGGAAGCCTTTGAAGTTCTTCTAAAGAACAAAGTGAAACGCTCTGTGTGCTCCTGACTGAACCCGAGTCTTTCATGACGTGAGCAGCTGCGTTTGCATTTTCAAAATAATTTTCTTCATTGTATTTTTTTTTTAAATAAGCTCAGTTTTTATGTGTTAATGTTTCAATATTACTTTTTTATTTTAACACAAAGAAATGGAACAAACTGCATCCAATGTAAACATTTTAGTTTCTTTTTCTCTACGACTGAGATTTTTCATTTCTTTGATTGATTTTCAAACTGTTAAAAAATTTTCAGTTGCACATTTTCATCATGTAAAGCACATTGACTTGCCTTGTGTATGAAATACGCTTTACAACTACATTTGCCCAGCCTTAATAATATACAAATATTTCATAATTATTAGGGCCCGAGGACAACGGTGCGTAGAACACTATTGTAATGCACCTAGTTTTTTATTATTATTATTCTTACAGAAAAGTGATCACATTGATGAGGGTTTAAACACGTTCACTAACTCATGAAAATCTGAACTCGTATTAGGACTGTGCTACGCTTAGGGTAATTACTAAGAGTTTGTAGAGATAAGTAGATGCTAATTAATTATAGCAGCTTTCATTTGTATGATTTAACCCAACCGTCATTCAGTCATAGCGCCACCTATTGGTAAAAGGAATTCATAGACATTATATCTGCACAGAACATTGCAGGAAAGTTTGCGATATAATCCTTGAAACACTTTCTGCCGCACCTCAACGTGCGCCACGTCCCGACATGCGTGTGGTTGCGAGGGCCTGTTCAACGCTGCTTGCAGCTTTAATGGAATAATTGTAATAATAATGATAATACATGTAAATATTAAAATCTAGTTGATTACAGTTATAACCCCCCTCCAACACAGTAGATCATGAAGAGCTGTCAGTATGTGCACCCCTGCTGTAGAAAGTGCTCATGAGCACACGGAAAATCCTGTTTATGGAAATCAGTGAAAACTGTTTCCTGTTCATCAATGTTTACTGTAAATAAATCACTAGGGTTTTTCTCTCCATTGTATGAGAAATATGTGTCCATTCTCTCTACACCCATTGTTTACAGCTGATATTTATCTCACTGTCGTGTATTAGTGAATATTTACATTTTGACTCTTTTCTTTAGGTCTGGGATCAGTGGAGCCATCGTTCCTGCTGACTCAGCACAGCCACACATGAAAGAAACCATTAACAGCATCCAGAACAAGCTGGACCATCTTTATAACAGGACACAGGTGATCCAAACACCATGCATGTTAAAGAGTAACTAAACATGTTTTTCTGCTGAAGACGAATGTATTGTGTATGAAGTAGGGCTGTTGATTTATCCTGGTCCAAATCCATGTTGTGGTATTTAGTTTTATACTTTAAATAGAGACTCCAAGTTCTGTGTTTACAGTAAATGCAGAATTCAGAAACTTAAAAAAATACAAATAAAAATCAGGCCCCAATAAAACATAAAAATACCTGCTTCTATTTACTGTAAAACTTGTTTTCCCCCTGAAAACACGTGACTAAACTCCCACTTACATGTTTCAATGCTCAACATGTAGCAGCTAGCACCTCAATGCTAAACATGTAGCAGCTAACACCTCAGTGCTAAACATGTAGCAGCTAGCACCTCAATGCTAAACATGTAGCAGCTAACACCTCAATGCGAAACATGTAGCAGCTAACACCTCAGTGCTAAACATGTAGCAGCTAGCACCTCAATGCTAAACATGTAGCAGCTAACACCTCAATGCTAAACATGTAGCAGCTAGCACCTCAATGCTAAACATGTAGCAGCTAACACCTCAGTGCTAAACATGTAGCAGCTAGCACCTCAATGCTAAACATGTAGCAGCTAACACCTCAATGCTAAACATGTAGCAGCTAACACCTCAATGCTAAACATGTAGCAGCTAACACCTCAGTGCTAAACATGTAGCAGCTAACACCTCAGTGCTAAACATGTAGCAGCTAACACCTCAATGCTAAACATGTAGCAGCTAACACCTCAGTGCTAAACATGTAGCAGCTAGCACCTCAGTGCTAAACATGCAACAGATAACAACTCAATGTTAAACATGTAGCAGCTAACACCTCAGTGCTAAACATGTAGCAGCTACAGATAGCCTCGTCTGACCCAACTTATCAACTGTTATGTAGAAAAACTATTTTAAACTAAATTCATCATCTTCATCAGTTGTTCTGTGTATTTCATGATATCCACAGATATTATAAATATTTTACACTGTTTAGTTTATATTTCTCTGGAATGTTCTGGACTAAATGATGTTTTTATTTTTTTAATACAAAAACACATTTGTTTTAGAAAGTTTACTAAAAATCCAGTAAAGCATGAATTTATCTTAATTAAATGTAAGTTAATGCTTTGTGAACAATGTAATCATAATATTATTTATTCATATTACACATTATGTTCGCACTCAGTGACTAAATAATAAACACTATTTAGTTGTTTAAGATCATTGTTTTAATGGATTCTGTCATAAACAAACACATTTAAATTAGGAAAACGTTGCTTCTTGTGTCAAATATTGTTAGGATTAATTTAGATGAATGTTTTATCATCTAGTCTCTCCACTAGTTTAAATATAAAATCAATAAATAGACAAAGAGGAGGAAACAGAAACCAAACGATTGATCACTTTGACCACGTTTGTGATGGTTCTGCAGGTTCACGATCAGACGCTTCTTAACATCAACAACCATCTGGTGAATGGAGGGAGCAATGAGCTGGATGGAGGAGGAGCTGGAGGAGGAGGAGCTGGAGGAGGAGGAGCTGGAGGAGGAGGAGCTGGAGGAGGAGGAGCTGGAGGAGGAGCTGGAGGAGATCAGCTCCATAAACTCAAGGAGGAGATACTGACGGAGTTGGAGAGAAGAGTCACACTTTCCTGTTCTGCCTGCCAGGTGAATTATAGCATGAGTTCAACACCAAGTAACACATATATATACTGTATATATATATATATATATATATATATATATATATGTATATATATATATGTATATATATATATATGTATATATATGTATATATATATATGTATATATATATATATGTAAGTTCATTTTGTCTTCTTATTGAAAATAATATGTTAAGGTTTCATTTATTCAGACAAGTTTTTAAAAGAAATTTACTTTGATCTCCTGACATGTTTCCACTGTCAACTGCCAGTCTTCCTCAGAGGCATCTGCTGATCGCTTTAATGTGTCCTTGACTTCCACTGAAAAAAAGTTGTCTGAATAAATGAAACCTTAACATATTATTAAAAAAGAAGTCAAAATGAACTACACAGAAGTCATATAGTCATTATAGATATTAAAGTATAGTTTCTGATGAGGAATATTATTTCACCCTGTGTTGGTAGAGAATAGAGAAAATAAATAAATAAATAGAAAAAGTCTAAATTCATTGATTAGCTGTGTTTTATTACCTTTGGAAATGTGCAAAATCTAATTATCTCAATAAAAACTGGAAATAGAAACATCTGAATTTACAATAAACACTTAAATATCGCTGAAAAGTTTTATGAGGATGAATTTCAGACGTTTCAATATTGAAATGTGTCACAAAAGATCAATGGAAACATTTTTTACACAAATACTTAATAATAATTAGTGATTATTAGACTTAATAATAATTAGTGCCACATTAGACGTGAAACAAAGGAATACAGAATGTTCTAAGGAGGTTCTAAGCGTCCATCTTCCTGTAGAAGTCTCATAGGATTAGATTTCACCAGAGTTACCAGGCTCCGCCCCTAAAACAACCTTGGAAACGCGTTCAAAGACACATCAGACTTTGTCGACATTTAGAAATATCGCTTTTATTTTGCAAAAATCTGTAATAGAGACCCAGGTAGTGTGTTTATTTTTTAGGCTTTATGCTGCAGCACAGTCACTAACTGTTTAACTTCAAAGCAACTTATTCATTTAGTTTTATCATCCAAAGAACTCTGTGTTCTCAGTGGTTCTATAATCAAACATAGACTTTAGCTCCTAGAGTATCTGAACTCCACTGAATGAAAACTAATGATAGGTTGGTTTAACCTTTAGGTTAATACTAATGTTAGGCTAATGCTAATGTTAGACTAATGCTAATGTTAGGCTAATGATAATTCTATGTTAATGCTAGTACTAGCTCAGTATTAATGCTAAGCTAATGTTAATGTAAGGCTATTGTTATTGCTATACTAATGTTAATGTTGATGCTAGGTTAGTGCTATTGCTTGGCTAATGCTAGATAATACTCATGCAATGATAAGCTAATGCAGTGCGACGCGGACCAGCACCTGCATCCTCACGTGCATTTTCTTCAGGAAATGCAAATATTGTAGTTATTATTATATATTATTCCTCAACAGGATAGGTAAAGTTCACTGTAGGGCTACATTGCATATGACATTACATTATTATGTTTTTAAGTGTGCAGGAATAGGGGTACATGCTTCAGGTTAAAGGTCTTAAGAGGTACGGGACTGTGAGAAGTTTGAGAACCACTGTTCTAGAGTGAACATTGCTGCTGAGGAAATGATCAACCTTCTTTCTTTCATCACTGATTTTCTTCTTCCTCCTCCTTCCTTCTCCACCAGGCGGGGGTGGAGGACCTGAGACGCCAGCAGCAGGAGGACCAGGAGAGGATCCGAGGTCTGGAGAAGCTGGTGGGGTCCTTGAACCAGCACCTGAGACAAAGCCTGGAGATCTACCGCAGTGAGAAGGCCTGCTGTAGCACCGTGACCGAACTGGAGAAGAGGCTGAACCAGGTGGACGTCAGGGTCACGTCTACTGCGGACAAATGTGACGCCATCAAAGGGCGGCTGGACAAGGAGCTTCCTGGGACCTCAGGTGGAGGTGAAGGAGGAGGAGGAAAGGGAAAAGTGAGCGACGAGCGCTTCCTGAGCCGGCTGAGGGAGTTAGAGAAGAGGATGAACAACACGGTGAGGAAGGCTGAGCAGAGGTGCACCAACACTGGGAACAACCTGAAGGACACGGTCCAGAGAGACCTCACACAGCTGGAGAACACAGTCCGCGGGCGCCTCGACGACAACGGCTTCAAAGTGGACAAAATAGAGCTGGACATGTCTGTCCTAGGAGACACGGTCAGAGATCATAGTCGACGTCTGAACCATCTGGAGAACATCACGTCTTTCCTAGACAAAAAGCTAACGTTGACCACCAACATGTGCAATGAGACGTGCAGAGCCAATGGGAAAGGAGCCAAAGTGGACGACACAGTCAAGACCCTGGAGTGGAGAGTGGTGTCCACTGAGAAGGAGATCCAGAGGTTTAACACCAAGCTGAACGATCTCTCTGTGACGGGGGACTCTTTGATCGACAAAGTCATTGATTTAACCGATAACTTTGAAAAGATTATCGCTGTGACGGGAAAGAACGGGGAACACTTTAACCGCATAGTGACGGAGGTGGAAACATTGGGCCAGGACTTTAAGGATTGTTCTGTGTGCATCAGAGTAGAACAGGACCTACGTCTGCTCTCCAACGCCACCACATCTGGTCTCAACCAGTGCCAGAAGGACCTGACGGACCTGAGACGGAGAGTGGACTCGGGGGAGTCGGCGTGCTCTCAGGTGTGCTCTAACCTTCAGGAGGAGGTGGGACGACTGCGTGAGGATGTAGAGGAATCTACGGGACACTGTAGGAACGCCATGGACGACATCACCAAACGTCTGGATGGTCACAGCGTTCACAGTGGAAGGTTGGGAGGAGAACTGAAGTCTCTACAGGGAGAACTGGATCATATCATGGTCACGTTTAACTCCTTCAACAACACTCTGAAGGGCCTGGGAAAGACCATCCACACACATGGAGACCAGCTGATAGATCTGACCAACACCAAGGACGACATCGTCTCTGAGGTAAGAACATTCATCACTAGCAACATAAAGTAGGAGGAGCTGTAGGAGGAGCTGTAGGGGGAGCTGTAGGAGGAGCTCAGGGTGGTTTCAAGTCAGGGTAAACATCACTATTAAGAATAAAACAAAGACAAGCATCACAGTGTGTGTGACTTGGAGATACAGGAATTCTTTCACCTTTTTTGTTTTTCAAACTCAATTAGGAAAACAGGAAAATTTGCACGTCCCACGTTCCTGAGAATTCAGTCAAATAACTCGGTTCCACCGAGTAAAAAAAAAGGTCTCTGAGAGGTTCTAGACATCTGCTCATAGAATATCCATGTGACATTACAGCCTGATTCAACAAGCATTAACGTAGGAGTAATCATTAGAAAAATGTACAGAGTTTATTTATTGGTATGTGCCAATGATTCTGTACCACCAACCGTTGCAATATTTCACTCACAAATAAATGCGAAATTGACTTTCGTTTATTTATTTTTTTGAAAATCCGGCTCAGAGCATCGATGCGTACACATCAATAGATTATACCTTAGTGTAAACAACAACAACAACAACAAAGTGAGGGTGTGTAGAGTCTGGTAGCTCGGCCTAAAAAGCTGTTTTATTGTTGTTGTTTTTTTTACTGCATTTCTATACTTTAGTTATAGTTCAAAAAAAATGCAGTAAAAACAAATTCTAGGAAAAAATGTCTTTGGGGTCACCAGAAATTCTTGATATAAAAATGGGGGTTCGATCCAAAAAAGGTTGGTGAACCACTGCATAAATACTGTTTATTTCCACTTATTTACCTAATGATATTCTTTAAAATGTTAAAGAAAAAATGATCACTCATTCATTCCATCATTATGATCTATAGATGTTTTAAATAGTTTTCTAAGCAAAACGTTGTAGTCAGACAAAGAGGAAACTAGAGCTAATACAGTTTAAGAACCACTGCTCTATGAGTTTATATCACTGCTGTCACACATTAAGACGTCTACTGTATTCATACAGGTTGTGCTAAACAACTTTAACATTTTCTTTCTGAAGATACACAAACCGATATATGTCGGTAACTGTTAAAAGTGTTAGTTTATATGTTTTATTAACATTTCCTTTAACATGCACTAAAACATTTTTCCAGTCAAAGAGACTCAGTGGTTCTGATAACGTTGGTGTTCTCTGATAATAATTTCATTCTTCTATAAATACATTCAGGCATATTACAGTGACTTCTAAATACATGCTTCTGCATCTGTGGATACTGGCATGGATCAATAAACAGTTACAATGATGGGAAAGAATGTGTATTTATACTAGAGTCGTCCAAGATAAACTCATCAGCATGTTTCTACTTCCTCTCAAAGGTCAACGACCTGCAGAAGGAGCTGACTCAGCACATAGACGACACCAGTGGCCGGTTTGGTTCTCTGGGCGATGAGATCCAGGTCATCAGGAGTAACTTTATGACAGAAATCGGCGAGTGTCGGCGCTCCAGCGACGGCCTGGAGCGGAGGCTGACGAAGCTGGAGGGCGTGTGTGGACGCTTCGACTCGTTCTCAGACGGTCTGGACAGGATCCAGGAGGTTCTGAACCAGCACGTGTCCGAGCTCTGGAGCTGCGTTAACGGACTCAACGTCACCGTCACGTCTCAGGGACGCGTGATCGACGACATCCACAACGTGCAGCTGGAGAACGTCAACGCCAAGATTCATACGCTCAACTCCTCAGTGATTCACCTGCTCAGGCAGATCCACGGCTTCACGGAGCAAGACTTTATGGGTGAGGACCAGGACCAGGGTCAATTATCAGTATAATAAGTAGGGCTGGGCGATATGGACCAAAACTCATATTTTGATATTTATTCTCCAAATGGCGATGTACGATATTAATATTTTTTAACTCAATAACATTAACAAACAGCTGATCAATATGTTTCACTTTTTTGTTTTTCTCCTCAGGGACAGCACGTGTGAGTGAGTTCTGTAGTGTGGCTTGTTTAGATGAAGGTCTGTGTTAGGATGCACTCAGTGATCATCTAACTGATCTTCTTATGCTGTTCTGAGAAGTAAAGAAAGCAGTGACTCATTAAAAGAGCATTTTGATACAAAATAAGCTATAAAATACACACTGTTTGACTGTATTCTATGAATAATATTAACTACTTGTATGATGTCATTTCTACAAATAAAAACAAGTTAAAAAAAAAGATATATCTCAATATAGGCAATATTGTTATATTCTATATCGCCAAAATAGAAAACTCAGTATATCTTGAATCTCAATATATTGCCCAGCCCTAATTCAAAGTGTTTATTGTCATGTACACAGTAAAGAAACATGTTTGCCTGCACAATGAAATTCATATTCTGCTGTCCACACTGGATGCCACAAAAAAAACAAAAAATAAATTTGAAACAAAGAACAAAACCAAACAAATAGTATAATAACAATAATTATACAAATTTAAAAAGTCATAAAGATATATATGTACATGGTAGAAAAGATAGAAAAGTCAAATATAAAGTGTATTGTGCATCACATTCAGTCTATCAGCTGTTAATAATTACTATTATTATCATAAATACTTAAAATTGTAATTGATAAAAACCTCTTTCTGTTATAATCATAATTCAATTGCAATTGTATTCAGATAATTGACTTTGTAATTGGCATGGAAATTTGATAAAAACAGTGCATTACAATTTAATTAAACCCAAACCTGGTGAACAATGTTAGAGTTTTATGTCTGACATACGTAGTTAATAATTATAATGTGTTTCATATCAAGTTTTTACACTACCTGTCAAAATGAATTAAATCTATGGGTTTAGTGACAATAAAACGGCTGAGACACCCACACCATAAATATTAATACCAATATATTCATAGGAAGTCTAAGTAACCGACAGATGAGAAACTAAATACATGATAGATAATATTTATTAATGTATTTTACAGCTGATTTAAGACATGGGTCAAACTGACCTGTTAGCATTAGAGATGCTAACACAAGAGGAAGGTTATGTTTAATAAGGGTTATTTATTAAAGGCTCAGTAATTGTGATTAATTGTATTTAAACTTTAGCAATAGAGAATGTAATTGTAATTGACTTTCAGGGGGAAAATAATCATTGTAATTAGTGGGGATGCAGGAGGCATTATTGCTAATGCGAAGATTATCATAGGATAATGCTTGGATAATGTTAGGCTAAGGTGTTGCTAATGCAAGACTAATGTTAATGTTAGGCTAATGTTATGTTAATGCTTAGCTAATGCTATGTAAATGTTTAGCTAATGCCAGGCTCATGCTAATGCAAATGTCAATATTAGGCTAATGCTAAGTTAATGCTAATGCTAGGCTCATGCAAATGGTAATGCTAATGTTACGTTAATGCTAATGTTAATGCTAGTCTATCATCTAATTAGTTTCTCATCTCTTGATTACCTTGTTAGGCTTCCTAATCAATACATATATTGGTATTATTTATGGTGTGGGCTTCTGGCCCTTTTTTCTGTCACTATACCTATAGATTTATATTTAAAAAATAAAAAATGTAAAATTATCCTAAAGAGAAGTGACAGGTAGTGGGAAAATTGATAAAACATAATTTATTAATTATTAACTGTGTATGTGTGAGATATAGAACTGTAACATGATTCACCAGGTTTGTGTTTCATTTAATTGTAATTTATAGACTTTCCAAGACAATTACAATTACAAAGTCATTTTTTCAATTATATAATTACGTTGTAACTATAATTAATTATCAATTTCATGATTACAATTATAATTGAGCCCAAACCATGCCTACAATCCACAGTTATGATCATATTTAAATGAAGTATTGATGTGTGCAGGCCACACTGTAAGCTGTGACCGGCCTGATGTGGTCCACGAACCTTATGTTTGACACTGTTCCTCTACCTTCAGGTCCACCAGGTCTTCCCGGGCCCCGTGGAGAGAGGGGCGAGCGAGGACTCCAGGGTCCACTCGGGCCCCAAGGGAGAATGGGACCTCAAGGCAGAGACGGCAAGCAGGGTCCAGCAGGGCCTCCAGGTGAGAACATCTCTGACCATCACTACTTTAGCAGATGTTTAGTTGGTGGGTGGATCTGACTGGTTTTTGTCTCTGTGTGGTTTCCTTCCAGGCCTCAGAGGAGAACAGGGTACGTGTTGTGCTCAGTAAACAGCAGATGGACCTCCCCATGGAGTTATCTGACACTCATGGCTCCTCCTTTGTCTTCTGTAGGTCCTGCAGGCTCCGACGCTCACGTGCCACGCCTCTCCTTCTCTGCGGCTCTGACTCGACCAATGAAAGCTTCAGGAACCATCATCTTCAACCAAGTCTTTGTCAATGAGAAGAACATCTACAATCCAAGAACAGGTACGTTTAGAAGTCTATGTTTAACATGTGAGTGTGAAGTCAGCACTTTAACACAATAAAACTCCTTTTCCTACCAAATAAAAACCAACCAACAGCCCTAGAATCCATTAGCACTCTAATGAGGATAACATAGAGTTATGTAACGTAGATTCATCATGGAACTGTCCCTGTGTGACCTCCTACACAAACACTTTGGAATAGAAGATTTCAAATGTTTTTAGAAACTATTGATAACTTATTACAGATCTGAAAAGCCTTTGAGGGTTTTCTCTGTTGTAAAACATACTCAAAAATATTATCACACAATTTGTCCTTCATCTCTTGGTTATCTTGGTAGAACTCTGAAAATATGTATATATCTGTATTTTATTCTTTGTATGTTATTTTTCTATTTATATATTGCTTCTATTGTATCATTTTATTTTATCTTCATTGCACTATTTTTCAAGTGTCTTTTGGGTTTTCTGTGTGTTGCCTTTTGTTGTTTTTTTTTTTATTGAGCTATCATGGCAGTAAAATTCCCCACTGCGGAATTCATAACGATATTCTATTCTAATCTATTCTTTATTTTTTACTGCCTACATCTTTTGCACAATTTTTCCAACACTGTTTATGAGAGCTGCTGTTTTTAAAATAATCGTTTTTCTTGTGCAAAACAAAAGGATTCTGATCTGATTGGTCAGGAGGCGGGGCTTTTGTACTCGCTCAGATCTGATCCACTTCAAAACCTGGTCCAGACCAGGTTATGTGATTAGCCTAAGTTACCAAGTTTAGATATTTCTCAGCCATTTGCAATGTGTCCCTCTTTCTCCACCACCAGAGGGTGGCGCTGTCTTAGGTTGGGATGGGAGGAAGGTTTCTATTTAGTTGGACTTCTTGATCCACTCTTTGGACTATGTAGGGTCCTATAAAACCCATGTTAACGGAATCACGGAATCGACCTATGAAAATGGAATTCACTGTTGAACTCGGAAATGGACAGAATCAGCATAAAACTCTGTCACCAGAAGGTTTTTTTTAATGGGAAAATGTTTTCAGGAGGACTGCTCATCAGGTGCATCGCCCGCCCCCCTCTCGTCCTGGCCGCTTCAAACACCACCTAAACTGCCAAAAAACTACACAAATCATCACTGACTCCTAAGTACGGAACCACCATTCTATAGTTTAAACAACACGCTGCTTGCGTGTGACATCATCACGTATTTGCGACGTAAGTGGAACCGATAAGCGGAATTGACAGGCAAGCAAACAAGCAAATTCTAGAAACTGGATTACTGGGAACCGGTTCTCAGAAAGAACCAGTTGTTGATTCCCATCCCTGACCTTGATGTACTAACAGTAGAGATAACTAGAGCTCTTCTTCTTTTTCTTCTTCCAGGTGTTTTCACGGCTCCAGTCAGAGGGAAGTACTTTTTCAGTGGTATTCTGACCGGCCATAAGAACCTGAAGATCGAGGCGGTGCTGTCCAAGTCCAACACCGGGGTGGCTCGGGTGGACTCTGCTGGCTACCAGCCTGAAGGTCTGGAGAAGCCCATGGCGGAGGTCAAGCACATCCCTGGTGCTCTGGCCGTGTTCAACGTGATCCTGGCCATGGAGGCCGGGGAGACGTTGTGCATCGACCTGGTGACGGGGAAGCTAGCGTACTCCTCAGAACCTTTGACCATGTTCAGTGGGATGCTGCTCTATGAGACCTTCTAGACTTTTTATTTCATGCTGGACCTTTGTTCTTTGTCTGCTGGACTCTGGAACTGAGCCGCTGACGAAGCAGCAACAAACCCATGAACGGGATTCATTCAGAAAAGACTAGAGGTTCAGTTCTGGAAAGTTTGGACATTGTTTTACTGTTTATAAAAAAAAACAGAAAGGGATTATTTGTCACCTAGAGTATATTCTATGAAGATTTATCAAAGTCTAATGGCACGTTTCCACTGGCGGTATCGGCTCTACTTGGAAAAAGTACCTCCTCCGGTTTTGATCTTGAGACCAGATTTTTAAGGTCTTGGTCTTGTCTCGGACTTGTAAACATTTTTACTCGGTCTTGTCTCGGTCTCAGAGTGCCCGAACTCTGAATTTTTTCGTTAAGATCAGCACTGATTCCTGCTATTCTTCAACTTTACTAATGTGAGAATGAGGAGAAGAACTTGGTAAAATGATAAACATCTTTGATTCATGCGTTCCTTTTTTTAAATCTGTCAAAAGTATTTTAAGGAAACCGAAACTGAAGAGAGAATATTCTTTACCTGTTTAACCTTGTCATGGTTTTTGAAATGGACATTTATAGCCTCGGTCTTGTCTTGTCTTGTCTTGGTCTTGGTCTTGGTCTTGGTCTTGACTTGATCTTGACTCCCAAAAGTCTTGGTCTTGTACCTTCTTTGTTGAGGTTCCAAAAAAGCAGCCCTGGTCTAAAAATGTGACGTAGGAACAAAGCAGACACTGATTGGTTCAGAGGATTATCACAGTGTAGAGTCATCAACTCATCCACAGAGAAGAAGCATTTGGCCACCATTGATTTTTGTTGCCGATCTTGTGAGGATGGCAGCAAAGAAGTGCAAACTGTGGAGTCTGGCAGTTTGGCGTGTCAGGTTGATGCTCAATGGAAACGCTCCAAAAAAACAGTATGGGTCCCGAAAGCGAGGAGTGCGGAGACGTGTAGAGCCGATACCGCCAAAGGAAACACGCCATAATAGCAATGGTTTCTGAACAGAAGAAGAAGTAAACATTCACAGAGCTGAGAGGTTTTCCTTTATTAACAATCCTGGAGATTCACGTTCAAATTCAATGTAAATGATGCAATGTCAAGTGACGCGACTCATGCAAATCAATCGCGCGATAAAGGTGCCTTCACACCAAGCGCGCCGCTTCAATCGCCCGTAATGAGTCGCTTGAACATTGTCGCTCCACTTCATTGCTCCAGTGACGTGACGACCAGAGAACAGTGTGTATCTGCGGAGCCGGTAGCAGCGCTGGGAGGGCTGCTGCATTGAGAGGGCTGATCATTTCTTCTCTGACTGTACGTTTACAGCACTGACAGTGCCGCTTTTACGATTTAAATGATCAACTTACCGAGTTACTAAAGGATGAGTTCACTCAGAATGTAGACTTATTCAAGGGGTTAACTGCTTTAATTTTGCCTCGGTAAGTTTAGAAAGTGTACAGCCCTCCCACTGCAGCTGTCTCACTGTAGCGGGAGGGAGGGGCTGCTGCCTCAGCTCTACAGACAGTGACGGCCAAGGGAGTTGTCGCTTGAAGTCGCTTGAAAAATTCACAGTTGTCAATTTTTTGACCGTAATCGCGTAAGTTATGTTGCTTGATGGGAGGTCGCTTGAGGTCGCGTCATTTACATTGATTTTGAATGTAATCTAGTCGCTTCAGTTGCACTTTAAGAGTTGCTGGAAGTCGCTCAAAGTTGAGAATTTTTAACTTTTCCAGCGACTTCTAATGACATCTAATGAGCAACGAGTTTGTCCCTACGTCACTTCCTCGGTCATCACGTCACTGAGGCAGATGAAACAATGAAGTGAGAAAAAAGCGCGACAATGTTCCAGCGACTCATAACGGGCGATTTGAGCAACTTTATTCGTTAAAGTCACGTTCGGTGTAAACGCATCTTAATAATTTACTAACACTGGTAAATTCCATGTGTTTATAGCAACATGTTGATGTGGAGCAGCTCCATCAAACCTTCGTGAGGGTAAATAATGTTTGGCTTTATGTTGCTTAATTGAAAGAATAGATCTATATATCTTTTCATCTGTTGATTCATCAGCAGCTCATGGATGCACAAGAGGTCAGCTAACCTCAGTTTGAGAAACACAACCCTGGGCCACGTGCACATCATCACTAATTTCACTTTTTGCATTATTATTATTGTATAATTTCAAAATCAGTGTAGAATTCAGAGTTTATTGAGTTATTACTACTGTACATGGAAGGTGTTGACTCAGAGATGGGCAACTTTTATCACAACAGGGCAACAAACATGTGATTGTATCTGATCTGAGGGTCACATGATCAACATTCCTGTCATCATTTAAAATAATGACCAATCTGATTATTAACACAGGAAACAACAAAGGGTTTGTGTGCTTTTGAAGTTATTATGCATATTTCTATTGACATTTTGTATAGTTTTTGTGTGTTTGTTATGGTTTTATGTCTCTTTTGTTGTCATTTTGTGTGTTTTTGGATTCATTTTGTTTATTTTTGTCGCTGTCTTGTACATTTTTGTCATTTTGTGTATATTTGTTGTGTGTTTTTAGAGTATATTTAAGTATTTTTGCTGTTGTTTTGTGAATTTCTGTCAGTTTTCTTTTTTTTTAAGTCATTTTGTGTGTTAAATTTGGGGCCGCATGTGGCCCCTGGACCACCATTTGCCCATGTCTGTGTTAACTGATGTTGTTCACTATAGTTGTATTATTCCTTTCATGCAAACATTTGTTAATGGGGTAATCAGTTGGTATAGTCGTGTTGTTTGTACAAATGCATTATGTTTTTTATTCACAGCGTACACTGACAAAGCCTTTTTGCATTTGAGTTTGAACAGAGATTTTTTTTTAATATTTAATGTTGTCGTAAAAAAGCTGAAAAGTATTTCCTGCCATTTGTTTGATATTTCACAGCTTTATTGGATCCTGTGCGTCTTTTTGTGAAAGCCACTGCACGGTAAGCTCAACATGTCAGCGTTTCTATACCAAGTACAATCAGCTCATATTAAGAAAAAACATGAATAAAAATTTTAAAAGTATGTAAAGTCAATGATAACAATGTCTGTGTGGCAGGAAGTGGCCCGTTTTCAGTCAGTCGCTAACATCCAAACCACTAAACCTTTGGAGGGAAAGAACAAATGAAGTCACTGACAGATCACTTGGAAAAAACCACAGGATTTTATAAATCACTCCAGGACAACACAATAGGACCTTTTTAGGACATTAAGAACATGAGAGCAGAGCTGAGGAGGGGGAGGAAGGCCCTAATAAAGGGAATATAAACTCACTTCTAAAGCTTTGTCTCACAGATTATTAAAAGGAACTATAACAAAGAAGCTACACACCCTGAGAGGTTTAGAACTGTTCACTCTGTATATCTTTCATTGTTATGTTATTAATGTTCTTTAAAGGGATCCTCCACTGTTTTTACAAATGTGGCCTAAAACCTTTAAAATGTCATTATTAGAAGATCTATGTCTAACAAAACACATTCATTTACACCACATTTGTTTTATTAACTTTTTAAAAATGGCAGTAGTGTACCGTTTTAGTTCCTGTGAGCCGCCATGTTGAAATGATGCCATTGATGACACGAATCGCCCCTTTTAGTTCATTGAGTTCTAGCAGAAAACAAACCACATATTCAGACTCGGGAGGACCAGAGTCAGACGACTATGTGGTTTGTTTTGGGCTAGAGGTAGAATTGTGCCCACAGGAGGCTTTGGTGTTTTCCTGCACCAGGGGTAACCTCTGTCAATGGGAGTGTTTCGCCTCTAGTGGGCGCAGCTCTAACTCTGCCCGGGAGGGATGCACATATTTGGATTCAGGAGGACCAGACCTTTCCACTGATTTTTTGGTTATATAATAACCCTTAAATAGCAATGGCGGCCATCTTGAAAAACAGCCGCCATATTGAATTTTTCCTTTTCTCCTTTTTCCAAGATAGTGGCCCTTAGAGAGTATCTGTGCCAAATTTCATGCTCTTAAAATATGCAATTATTCTGCTGCACTATTACTGAAATTTGATTAAAAAAATCTGTGACCACAGGGGGCGACAGTTCCATTTCTGCAGTTTCGTAGACGGCATGAAGGAGAGAAGAAGCGCTCCTACATGTAAATACAGACAACCAGGATCCACTGATGCTCATTAATGCTGACCTAAGTAGAATCTGTCTGATGCAAAGAACCAGCTGATGGTTGAAGGTCTGGTTTAATGGTTTAAGTCCAGATTTTTTTTGCTCTTCTTCTCTTCTTCACGCCGTCTACAAAGCAGCAGAGATGGAACTGTCGCCCCCTGCGGTCATGGATTTTTTTCGGGTCACAGATTTCGTTGCTAAAATTTCAGTAAACAAAAGCCTTTTACATCGACATTTTTTTTAAGTTTTATTGATTTTTAGAGCAAAACAAAGCAGCACAAGTTGTTATTTTGACTGAAAAAGCTGCGAAAAGATACTGAATGCTTCACCTGATATGGAACACAATGGACTAAAAGGGAGCTTGGTGTCATCAATGATGTCATTTCAACATGGCGGCGCACAGACTTTAAAACGATAAACTAGTCCCATTTTAAAAAGTTCATAAAACGAATATAGTGCAAAATAATGTGTTTTATCAGACGTAGATCTACTAATAAGGACATTTAAAGGTTTTAGGACACATTTGTAAAAACAGTGGAGGATCCCTTTAAGGCTTGTGTTATTTTTATTACAGAGTTTGGAATGTAACTTTTCAAAGGATTTATTCAGATTGTAAATATAAAGTTTTACCCTGACACCAGTTATCGGAGCGATCTCTTCTTCTTCACCCTGTTTGTTACTGAGCACGTTTTCTGTGTTTCCCACATGTTTTCTTTAAATACAGATATTGTTTTACACATTGGCACCAGCAGCAGTTTGTGGGTTCTGTTCCCTGATTGAAAACAAACGAGTACGGGGGGAGTTTCCATCATCTTATTTAATCTGGCACCTTTTTGGGCCCACACACACACACATGCACACACACACACACACACACACACTATTCCTGTCATCCATGATAATGTTGCTCACATAGTGACGTCCCCTCTTTTTGCTACATTGACTATGTTAACTCAGAGATGGGGAACTTTTATCACAACAGGGCAACAATCATGTGATCTGAGGGTCACATGATCAACATTTAAAATAATGACCAATCTGATTATTAACACGGGTGTTTTTGGAGTCATTTTGCACATTTTGATTGTCATTTTGTATAGTTTGTGTTCATTTTGTGAGTGGTCGTTGTCATTTTATGTTTTTTTGTAGTCGGTTGATGTGTTTTTAGATTTATTGTGTATATTTTTATGTCACTTTGTGTTTATTTGTTGTCTTAATGTGTGTTTTTGGGTCCACACACACACACACACACACACACACACACACACACACACACAGCTGGATTGGCTTTGCTTTTCAGCCTTTGCTTAGTTAAACCTCTTTTTCATCTTTTTTTTCCACTTTGCTGCTGTTGCCAACTTTATCTCATCATTCCCACTGTTCTGTTGTGCAGCAGCGACACCTAGTGTTCACATCATGTATCACAGCCCAGGAAAATACTGTATATCACTTTCCAACCATTCTTCTCATTCATTACTCATCAACAGGAATTATAGATCTTTAGCCCCACCCACTCCAACATAATCACCACTAACACTGTGTGAAGTGATGTAAGCAACTCTTCCATAGAGTGTGAAGAGCAGATCATTCAACCTTTTCTAAACCATGGCTGTCCAACTCAGTCTGAAGTGGACCTAACATATAAAATACTGCATAATTGTTCCCTGCTTTGAACACTTTCACCTGTAAATATACATTTCTTAAAGGATCCTCCATTGTTTTTACAAATGTGTGCCAAAAATATTCTAAATGTCCTTATTAGTAGATCTCTAACAAGTAGATGTCTAACAAAACACATTATTATGCACTTTATTCATTTAATAGCCTTTTTAAAATAGGACTATTTTACAGTTCTAGAGCCTGTGTTCCTCCATCTTGAAATCATGTGATTGATGATGTCACTCGACCCCACTGTCTGTAAACATCCCATTGTTTTCTATTGGAGTGAAACATTCAGCCTGATTTTTAGATCATTTAGCAACTCTTTAAGTCAAAATAACAACTTGTGCTGATTTTGGTTGATCTAAAAAACAGGAAAAGTTAAAGATGTCGATGTAAACCACTTTTCTTTTACAGAAAGAAGATTAAAAAAAATCTGTGACAGTTGAAGACACACAAACCCTGAGGATAGACTTCCTTTTTGGTGGGAGTAATTCAACAGTCCGGGCTTTACTCTCTAACTTCAGCCACCGAGACGTGTCAGCACACTGTTTAAGGGAGAGTAAAGGTCCCTTAGCAGAGCTGTTCTTCTCTGCTTCATTGTCTATTACCAAACCTTAGAGTTGGAACTGTCGCCCCCTGTGTTCATAGATTATTTTTCAGTTTTTATTCTTTTTCTGTAAACAGAAGAGGTTAACATTGATGTCTTTAATTTTTTTCTGGTTATTTAGAACAACCGAAAGCAGCACAAGGTCAAAAGAAATCTCAGTTGTTCTAAAATCCAGCAATTTCTCACAAAAATTCCTCTAAATTACAAATTACTCACAAAATTATGAAATCGTGAATTGAAGATTCCGTAGGGACTGATATCAGTCACTTATTGCTTAATATTGCCTGTATGTTACATACTGTATACAGTATCAGTTATATGTGGTAGTGCAAAATGGTTATAAAAAATACTTTTCTTTAAAAAAAAATACAGCATTTATTTGTTTGTTTGTTAATTTGATCGTTTTTCAAAAGATCAAAATCTTTGCATGTTATTGCGCTGGTTTTGTAGCTGTGATTTTAAAATTTCCAATTTCCTGAGCCTGTCCTTGAAAGCATCCCGGGGCGGACACCGCTTCCTCCCACGTGCAGGCATTTGGTTGCCGTGGAGATGATTTTGTTTCTCTGCAGTTGAGAAGAGCTTTAAGGCTTTAGGACCAGAGATACGGACCAGTATAGACCAGTATAGATTAATATAGATTAATAAATACCAGTATAGATTAATATAGACCAGTATAGATCAGTATAGACCAGTATAGATCAGTATAGACCAGTATAGATTAATATAGACCAGTATAGATTAATATAGACCAGTATAGGTTAATATAGACCAGTATAGGTTAATATAGACCAGTATAGGTTAATATAGATCAGTATAGATTAATATAGATCAGTATAGACCAGTATAGATTACCAGAGAAACCACTCTACACACCAGGAGCTCTAACTAACAGGTATCATTGTTCGTTTTTGCTGTAGTTTTTCAATCATTTTGTTTGTAGTTTTGTTGTTCTTTGAGTTTTTTGGAATTATATCTGTGTATTATTCCATCATTTTGTGTGATTTTCTGTCATTTTATGTTGTTTTCAAATATTTTCTTCTAGTGTTCTTTAGTTTTCTTTTTAATCATTTTCATGTAGTTTTGTGTATTTTTCCATGATTTTGGAGTCATTTTGTGTGTTTTCAAATGAGTTTATGAATTAGTTTTGTAGTTATGTTGTATTTTTGTATTTTTGAGTCAATTCTGTGTTTTTTTGTTATAGTTTTGTGAATTTGGAGTCAATTTGTGTGTTTTTCGAATCATTTTTGTGGATTTTTTTCCCATCATTTTGTTAGATTTTGTGTGTTTTCCTGTCATCTTGTGTTGTTTTCAAATAATGTTTTGTGGTTTTGTTGTCCTTTAGGGTGTTTTTTTTTTTTTAATTCTTTATTGTAGTTTTCAAAAAAACAAAAAATTGGGAAGAATTTTGGGTTTTGAGTCATTTTTAAAATCATTTTTGTGTGTTTTTCTGACTTTCCAATTTTAATCTCAAAATATTATGACTTTAATCTCATTAAATTACGATTTAAGTTAAAATACAACTTTATTTTCATAAAATTACAACTTTTTCTCTCGAAAATGTAATCTCGTAGTGCCCAGATTTTTAAAATTTCAATGTGTAAGTAGTAAGAAAGCATGTTTACTTGTAGACTACATTAAGATGATCGTATACACAGAGTACATGTTAGCATTAGCAGCCTGTAAATTCCACTGTAGATCTATAGATAGTTATCATAGATCTTCCTGTTCTCAGTGAGAACAATGAGCTGCACACAGGCCCACGGCCGTCTGGAGGTCCTACAGATCTACCGGCTCCTGCAGTA